>NC_053028.1:346498860-346800764 GCF_003073215.2 Triticum urartu
AAAAATAATCCCGAAGACAGAATAAATATAAAAAAGATGATCCGTGTGTCTATGGATCAGCTCCACATTTACATATATGAGTACTCTGAAAAACAAAAAATCATACACAAAATTTTTATAACAACACCAACTGAACAAATCGTATTGCAACATCACCTAAAAAACATGCATAAAAACGACGGAAGTTCTAGCACAAAAGGTGCAGAAGTCCAACTAGTAAGACAGACAGTAGAATCATTGGAAAAACACGCTATCAAATTTGTTTTTTAGATTCAATCACTTGGGTGACTACACCTTCTCAGTCCGCGACCTCGAATGATATCCTACTACGCCCTAACATCAAAACGATAAAGCTGCCAAGATGTCTCATCGAAGAATTAGAACCAACACGGCCGGACACAAGATCCAATCGCCCGATTTCAGGGGTGTATTCGCCCGCCTGATCAAATTAACAATGCATAAACGATCCAATCTCACTACTGTAATCAAATCCGCCCTCTATGTTCACATAAAAACAACAAATCCACAAAAGCCGCGGAAACCACTCCCGCGGACGAAGAACACGGAACCCGAAATCAAATCCGTTGAAATTAACGACAAATTGTCCACGAAACTTGTACCTACACCAAATTCCCATCATGTTAGAGGTTCTAGAACAGCCAGTGAATGCATTAAACTTGTAAAGAGACACAAGTTCATCCGCCCCGAGAGTGAATCCGCCAAAATGCAAAATTATGAATCAAAACGAGCATTTAGATGCAGGTATGGGTATCTGGATTACAGTCACATCCCAGACAACACTACCGACCGGAATAATTCACATGGGAAGCCACGGTTGCGTAGATAGCCCGAAGTTCGTGTTCATACAGAGGGAAGTCCAAATGCGTTACTCGGGAAGTTCAGGTTGTGATCAGAATATTATTCTGATCCCGTGATCAGAATAGTGTTTATGTGTATGTATATATATATATGATACTAGTGTATGATACTACCTTTAATTATAATGCATAGTATAATAGAGTAGTATCATAGATGATCATATTTATTGCCATGCATGACACAAATTAGCATTGCATTTATCATGATAGGGTATCTACCTATATGTTACTCTAACCCTCTCTATCTTATTTGATTCTTTGCCACATCAGCATACTTGCTATTTCCGAGTGCATGATATCGGCTATGAAACCACCACTATGGCCAGCCTTATAGTGGGGAGTATAATGTACTATAGTATCATGCATATGATACTAGTGTATGATACTACGTACGACCTTCATAGTGCATATAGTATCATAGAGTAGTATCATAGATGACCGTATCTATGGCCATGCATGACACAAAGTAGTATAGCATATTCATTATGTTATGGTATCTACCTATGTTACTTCTTCGCCACATCATCATATTTTCTATTCCCGAGTGCATGATACCGGCTATGATACACCCACTATGGCCGCCCTAAGGCTCGTTGTAATGGGAGTATCATAAGCAGTATCATGCATGCAAACTAGACTTTTTGGATGATGTAGTGGCACACAGTTAAATGAGGAAAGAGAGGGTGTGGTATCATATCATGATACCATATCATATTAAATGGTGTTCTACTTTGTGCCGTGCATGGCAATTAATAAGGCAACCTAAGATACTAACTTATGATACTATACGCGCATTACGGAGATAGTATCATATATTATAGTATCATATCCATGATACTAGTATATGATAAGGCTGGTTGTAAGACTACCCATAGTGGGGGTAACATAGGTGGTAACATCACACATCTCTAGGCAAAACAGATGATTTGGTAAGTAATTAATGAGGAAAGAGAGTCATGTGGTAACATAACTAGTTATTGTAACATCATACATACCAAGACAAGGTGAGTCTACAACCTAATAAATGAAGTGTTGCATGACACCACACATATGTTACTCCCCACGATAGAGGTAGTAACATAGACTAAGTAACATATGCATGTTACTAGTCTAAGTTACTATACCCATTGTGACTAGTCTAAGGCCCCTCCCAATGCTCCACCTTGTAGTACAGGTGCTAAGGCTGCCATGCAGCCAAAAAATCTGATGTGGCAAGGTAATTAAGAGGATAGATGAGTGTGGTGACCCCAGGAAGAAACAATGCCAAGCGTGAGAACTTAGGCAAAACACTTAAATGGAAGAATCCCACCAATGTATGAAGAACTTTAGTTGCAAAATCATTAAATGAAGGATACTTAGCACCAACAAGTTAAGCACCTATTCAGTGGGGTCTTTAGTTGCTAAAGTATTTAATATGCTTAGCACCTCATGTAAGCACCAACGCATTGGATGCAGCCTAATGGAGAGTATCATATACTAGTATCATGTATATGATACTAGTATATGATATACTACCTCCATAATGCGCACATAGTATCATAAGTTAGGTATCCTGTACTATTTTATTTATTGTCATGCGCACGACACATAGTAGCATAGCATTTGTTATGATACAGTATCATGATATGATACTTAACCCTCTCTTTCTTCATTTAATTCTATGAAAGCTCATCAAAATTGCCTAGTTGGCATGCATGATGCTAGCTATGATACTCCCATTATGATCAACCTAGCAAAGAAGGTGTACAAATCATTTGTGCGCCGCTTTGTGAGTTTTCATCCTTTTGTTTGAGAAGCGGGGAGAAGTTTCAAACATTTCGGCCGTGAGATGCGGCCACTGGCGTAGGACTATTTGATATTTTAATCACAGGAAATTTAGATGGACTCCGGACATCATCAAAATTGATGTGTGCCCGTGGTGTGCTCTCAAGACCCCGTGGAATTTTTTTTGGTAAAGTTGGGCACAAGTTTTGATGATCGATCCTTCCAAACCAGAGCATCTCACATGAAGGATCATGGTTTCCAAAAGGAGACGTGTCAATTCAAACTTCAATGGCCGGTGACTTCATCGTTTGGCCTCATAAAAATTTCCACGGTACACAATCACCATTATTCCACAGGTTTGATTTTCTGGCGCATTTCAGGTATCGTTAGCTATAATTAAGAAATTTTTTGATTTTAACGTGCATTTTGTGCATAAAAATAAAATTACAACTAGGACTGCATGTGCTGTGGAAAGGGATGAGGATCGTCGTTCGATTAAGGAGCGTCCAATGGTGTAGACATACGATCTGTGGGGTTTGGGTTCTGGCCAATCAGAACGCATGACTCAGATCACGCACGTGGCAGGGGGGGCATCGGCCATGGTTTGGTAGGCACATGGCTTTCATGAGTGAACCGTGTGCTATTTGAAAACATTTACATGAACCGGAACTACATGTGCTGTCGAAAGGGATGAGGTTCGCCGTTCGATCAAGGAGCATCCAACAGTGCAGACGTATGATCCATGGGGTTTGGGTTCTAGCCAATCATAAAGCACGACTCAGATTGCGGGAGGGGGTTTGGTCGGCACACGGCTTTCATCAACGAACCGTGTGCTATTCGCAAACTAGATTGCATATTTTTGTTGACACATACTATAGTGAGATCAATTGATTGTGCTACCTCTATGATATAATAATAATAATAATAATAATAATAATAATAATAACAAAAAACAGTTCATATTCATTGCCTGAGCTGACAACATATCAAGATCAACATATTAACGGTTCTTACATCAACAGAAAACCGAGCATAACTCACAAATTTAGTACACGTGACAGTTCTAAATTGAACAAATTAAGTTGCAGGGTAGGCATAAAGACTAGTCTTACGGCTTAATTCCCATGTACATGGGGGAACTAGGATCATTACGTTGATCCCTAATGAATTTGGATTTTTTGATGATTTTACACTGCTCTGTTACTCGGGAGCGTGATCACTTGGCTGGCAACTCAGCAAATTCATCATACTCGTCCTCATCGGCAACATCCTCGACACCCAGTACCCTCCTCTTCCCATGCATCACTACATGGCAGTTCTTATGCAAGGGGTCTTTCGCAAAGAAAATCTAGGTTGCATTGCTGGCAAGAATTAATGGGTGCACGTGATATGCCATCGTTGTCCTATTAACACAGGTCTTCCTGTAATCATCAACCTTTACATAACCAAGAGGGATCCATGCACACCTGAATAATGCCACCTTAATTTCACATAGTCAAGCTCCCAAATCTCTTTGATGGTTCCATACTATACCATTTTATCAGTTTCATCTACAGTCATGCATTCTATTCGAACAACATTGTTCTGATATGAGGTCTTCTGATCACGTTCCTCATTGTAGAACGTGTATCCATTTATGTCATATACTTGGTACGTCAACACCGTAGGTGATGGCTTTTGTGCCAACCATGTAGCAATGTCATCGATGGATCCTTGTGCCAAATGATTCTTCAGCCATTCACCGTAGTTCTTAGTGTGCTCCTTCATCTCCACATCTAATGAAGGCACCATTGGTAAGAAGCTTTGGCATATCTCCACCAAGTGTTCTTCGTCATAAGTGCTGAGAACTGGGTTGTTAAGCAGTACCGTCAAATGGGCTTTCTCTGCCAATTCTTCGGGTGCATCCATTTGCGTGCTAGCAAGGACCGGCTTACCTTTCATCCTTCCCTCGTGGCGAGAGAGGGACAAACCTATAGGACTTTGTTTCATGTATTCGTTGCAAAACTCAACCACCTCCTTTGTGATATAAACTTGTAGGATGCTTGCCTCTGGATGGTTTCAGTTCCGACAAAAGTGCTTCAGTATTCCCATGAATTGCTGGAAGGGATACATGTTGCGAAGAAACACAAGACCATAATCTCGTCAACAAGGTGCACAGTGAGATGGACCATGACATCAGAGAATGACGGTGGTAAAAACATCTCTAGGGTGGACAATATTCTTGCAATATCATCTTGCATATGATCCAACTCTTCAGGATCTACAACGTTCTACCATAGTTGGTTGAAGAAATCACAGAGCTCAATGAGTGTGTTTCTTATATCTTTGTCCATCAGATTCCTGATGGCCACCGGGAGGATTTGTGTCAAAATTGCGTGGAAATCATGTGACTTCATGTGTCCCAACTTCATTTTACCTGAGCTCACATCCATGAGACTTTTGATGTTTGCGGAGTAGGAAGAGGGTGTCTTAACTGACAACAAGTAGGTGAAGAACTGTGTTGCTTCTTTTATACTCAAATTGTAACTCTGGCGATCTTTGATGAATTTGTCATCAGCTTCCACTTCACTCTTGTGTTTTGATTGATCAGCAAGCATATCGAGTCGTGAACCGTCACCATCCTTTCTTTTACCTTTAATCTTGAGCAGAGTACCAAGGATGCTTTCACATACATTCTTCTCTATGTGCACGGCATTGATGCAGTGATGTACATGTAGAATCTCCCAGTAAGGTAATTTCCAGAACAACGATTTCTTCTTAAACACTTGACCCTTGGGTGTTTGTTTCACTGTCAAAGGCTGGTTCTTGCCAAGCACAACATTTATTTGTTTAGCCATGTTGTGGACCACCTCCCCATCATGGGGTCTTGGGCCCACACCTACCTCTGTCGTACCATCAAATTCAGCTTTCATCTTTCGGTATGGGCGATTTTTCCGTAAGAACCCACGATGACGCAAATACACGATTTTGCGCGTGTTGGGAAGTCTTCTACTAGCTGTCCTATCCATGCATGTGACATACCCTACATCTCCCTTTGTTTTCTGCCCCGATCTATTGCCTAATGCCAGCATATCTTGAATGGTGTGCACCAGCATTGCATGTAGATCGAAAATCTCCTTTTTGTAAGCATCATAACATTTTATAGCAGGCACATCTATCCACACTATCAGTAGTTCTTCTACCAGTAGCTGAAAGTAAATGTCGATGTCATTTCCAGGTTGCTTCGGGCCTTGGATAATCATTAACATCGTAATGTATTTTTTCTTCATACACAACCAAGGAGCTAGGTTATATATGCACAGAAGCACCGACCATGTGCTGTGATTGGTGCTCATATCGCCAACAGGATTCATCCCGTCAGTACACTCCCCGAGCCTTGTACTTCTAGGATCCTTGTCAAAGTATTCCAACTTGTTGTCGATTAATTCCCACCGAGCCCCATCTTTCAGGTACCTCATATACTTATCCGCAATTCGCTCATCATGATGCCACCACAACCTCTTTGCCTCTCTAGGGTTTTCAAACAAATGCCTCAACCTTGGAATTAGAGGCAAGTACCAGACAACCTTGAACGGGATTCCTGTCTTGATCTTGTCGTCCAATTTGTACTTGTCCTTTTCTCTCCTACGCTTGTATCGTGCATGCTTGCAAGTGGGACATGCACGCAAATCTTTGTACTCACCACGGTACAATATACAATCATTCACACAAGCATTTATATTTTGTACTTGAAGTTCCAATGGGCAAACAATTTTCTTCGCTTCATTCGTGCTTTGGGGGAGCACATTATCTTTTGGAAGAATTTCTTTGAAAAGACCTAACATCTCTATGAAGCCCTTGTTTGATAGACCGTTTGTTCCTTTAAATCTGAGAAGTGCTAGGGTGGCACTCAACCTGGAATATTTCTTTTTGCAACCTGGATACAATTCTTTCTTGGAGTCCACATCAATGGTTGGCAGATCCTTGTACCCAATCATATCCTTTTTCGGGCCCTCGAAATCTGCAATCATAGCAGCAAAATCTGGCATACCAAGATCATCGTCATCTGCGTCGATGTCTTGGTTTTCCAGTGGGCGTTTCGACTTTCTGGTGTTCCATTGGTAGCTTGATGCCTCTGCCCCGATGTTAGATTCAACATCCATGTGACACTGATCGGGGTTTGGCATCTCGTAGCCCTGGGTATCTTCATCCATGACCTCCTCTTCACCGTGTCTGGTCCAACGTGTATATCCATCCATGAATCCCTGAGAGACTAAGTGCCACTGGACATCTACAACTTCATGTGACTCTGTATTGGCACAATCAGTACATGGACACAGGATGTAATCCGCATCACCAATTACCCTCTTTGTACTTTTAGCCAAATTCATGAACTCCGCCACTGATAAAATCTGCGATTTTCTGATCCTTCATCCATCGAGATCATTCCATCCGCACCACACGAATGGTAATTAAAAACAAAACAACAACATTAATACACATATTAACTGCCGCCCAAAGATGCGTGCACAAATCACAAGGTTTTATTTTCATAATTACTGAGGGCGCTCCATATTTTTATCTAGATGTGCAATGACAAAAATTAATGGCCATTCCATTTACACGCAGAGTACTAATACATCACTACCCTTAGGAACTGAATACCTTAATTAAGCCACTCATGAAAAGAATACAAAAATTAATTAGCCGTGCGGCGACCTCCACCCAGCAGACAGAGAAGTGCGATGCAGCAGCACGCCGAGACAGCAGGGTTGAGGAGCAAAGCATAGTGCGGCTGCCGCCTGAAGTTCGACCTCCACTATCCCGCTATCGACCGTGATGGATGTGCTCAAATCACGCCACCTCCGACCTTGATGGTTGAGCTCCTCCTACCTCCCTCCCAGACCGAGGATTGACCTCCTATGACGCAGCCACTACCCATTGACTGAGGATTGACCTCTTCTCTGATAGCCGCTGCCTAGGCCGCCGCGCGACTATTTTTTGACGAATATCCGCAGAGCGGCTGTCTATACGGTATCACTATAACTCAATTATATGTATAACCGTGTCTCACCTACATTGTCTTCTCACATGGTTTGGTGCAGAAATCATGTGTGCCATTGTAATACCTAAGACAAACGACATGTATAAACAGTGTTCCGTATACAACATATAGTGCCATAAGTAGTTCCCGACCGTTAGCTTATCCCCATGGTTTCCCCACTTCCCCCAAATCCCTACATACCCTCCTAATTCCCTCGCGTGGCGCTGACATTGGGGTAATGCGGACGAGTGGTGCTAATGGTTTCAATGCGGCTGCTCCTGCTCGTATCGCCTCCATGACCGCGGTCGCCGCCGAGCACTTGCCTAAGGTCCTCAAAAGGCAAGTGTACTACGGATCTGAATCGTCCTGTCAGGTTCCAATCTATCCCGATATTTTTAAGAATGTCCAAAGTAGCTCCTTGCTGAATCCGTCCTGAATGAACCCCCCCCCCCAAGAAAGCAATCTGCTGCCGAACCCAGAGCATGACAACAGACTCCCACAACATGAGTTCGACTCCGAGTTTTGCGCCACCGAGAAGTACCAAAAGCTGAGTTGTGTGCATGGGCACACTCCCACTCGACGTGTATTCACGGAGGGATTCGACATTGGCAGGCGGTTTCTCAGTTTCCCCTTAGAGGTTAGTGCTAAGTTCATCATTTTACTTGAGTTAATGTCACCGCTCATCCTGAATACTATTTAACATTGGCAGGGATATGAGGCTTGTGCCTTTGTTAACTGGCTGGATGAAGACTGGCATGGCAGGGCTCAGAGTGTTATCACCAAGCTTGCAGAATATAACGTAAAGCTGAAGAAGAAACTGGCTAATCTAGAATGTACAATCAGTACCATGAAGCAAGAAAGAATCAATCACACGCAACAGATGAAAGCAAGAGACAAGAAGGAACTAGCATGTGTAGTTGTGGTTGTCACATTAGCCATGTTCTATGTCTTGTGCAATGATGATATGGGGTTTTGCCTGACAGTATTGCTAAAGCACATCTAGATGTGCTCTAAGTAATGCACACCTAGGTCCTATGCCATTGATGTTACGCGAAGATTCATGCAGATATTTTCCTTTGTCTTTTTTTCTTTTCCTTTATAGTTTGATTATTACTGGCTTTATCAATAAGAAGAGCTCAATGTATTGCTTGCCAACTGCCCTACTCTATTCGTACCAGTACCTATGCATAATCCAAAAACTCGTTCCTTGTTTTTGTCGTGAAAAAAGAAACCAGCCAATAGGAGTCCTGCGCAACCCCGGGAATTTGGAGCGACTGGGTACAAATAATTGCGGTTTATTATATCAACGGTTAGATAATACGTCAACCCCCGCTTCAATTGGCATTTCCTCGTCTCTGCATACCCCGCTTAAGTGTCCACCATCTTCATTGTCCTCGATAAGCCGCGCTACACACTGGCACACACTCTATAGCCATGTCGAGCGATAGCAAGGACGACAGTTCGGCCAACAGTCTGGCGCCCGATGATAGGTCAACTTTGGTGAAAGTGCTAGTTATGGACTAGAGGGGGGTGAATAGGAGATTTTTAAGAAAGTCTTCAACACACGGGGGCTTTGAAGACAACCAGTAGAAATGAACCTATTGATATGCAGCGGAAGGTAGACTACACTAGACAAGCCATAATCAAGTAAGCAATGAAATGAAAGCACGAAGACTATCAATAGCTAGGTAGTATGGATTAGGATGGAAGATAGTATGAAGCCAAACAGTAAGTAGTCTTCACTCAGTGAAGTCAATCAGATCATACAGGCAAGCAATGACTTCATGAAGACAAACTGTAAAGTAAAAGGGAAGTGAAGGATAGAACCAGTTGCTTGGTGAAGACAAGGATTTGTTAGACCAGTTCTAGTTGCTGTGAGAACTGTACGTCTGGTTAGGGAGGCTGAGATTGAACTCAGAAGACCACGTCTTCACCTTATTCCCCTTGAGCTAAGGACACCCAGTCCTCGCCCAATCACTCTGGTAAGTCTTCAAGGTAGACTTCCAAACCTTCATAGACTTCGTTCACCGGCAATCCACAATGACTCTTGGATGCTCAGAACGCGATGCCTAACCGGCTGGAGGATTCACAGTCCTCAAGTGTAACAAGTCTGCAGATCGTGCGGACAGAAAGACTTCAATTATGCCTAACCCTCTTTGGCTCTAGGTGTTTAGGGCTTTGTCCTTGCAAGGATCTCTCTCTCAAATGCTTCGGAGGTGGGTTGCTCTCAAACGACAAAAGCCATGCACTAACTCTGAGTAGCCACCAATTTATGGTATAGGGGGTGGGCTATTTATAGCCAGGAGGCAACCTGACCTGATTTGTCCGAAATGACCCTGGTTCTCTAAGGAACTGACACGTGTGCAACGTTCATATTTCAAACACACACGACAGCTTTCCTTGGGCTACAAGTAAAGCTGACTTATCTAGCTCTGGATAATATTTGCTCTCACTGTCTTCGCTTGAAGACATAGGATTTGGTTGAGCATCACATCAGTCACTCTGACTTTGTTCACTTGGACCCCACTTAATAGTACGGTGGTTCCTATGACTCAACAAAGAAGAAAAGGAAACTACAAAACAACTATATCTTCGCACTACATAGTCTTCATGTGAATGTATTCACATGTCATAGTCTTCACTGTGAATATCTTCACATACCACCATTGTCTTCACTGTATTCACACATTTTTAGGGGTCATCTCTGGTAGGTAAACCGAATCAATAAGGGACTACCACCTGCGTTATCCTGCAAATCTCACAAATACATTAGTCCCTCAACCAAGTTTGTCGTCAATACTCCAAAACCAACTAGGGGTGGCACTAGATGCACTTACAATCTCCCCCTTTTTGGTGATGGTGATTGATGACAAACTGGTTGAAGTTTACAACGAGGATAAAAGTATGTGAAAGTTAAGGACTAAGGCATTGTCTTCATAAGTAGCAAAAGGCTCCCCCTGAAGATGTGCATATAAGTAATTTGCTTTTGAATGCAAATGCACATGGCATGTTTCACTTTGTGGAGATCCTCTTTAACTTACGAAGACAATTTATCATGCATATAAAGAGATAATGAAGATAATGACATGCATAATGAAAAATGGACGTCTGCAGAATCACTTCATCCGGAATTTATCATCGCATCACAAGATAGCAGAAAAAGTAGCGGACGAGCATCGAGTTTAAGTGTTACAACTCAAAAACCAAATTGTTTCAAAAGATGAGAGTTGTAAAGACTTAGCAAAAATAATGCAACCACCCATAATGACCCACTTGAAGACTACCAAATCATATGCTTCTCCCCTTTTTGACAGTAATGACCAAAAAGGTTTGAAGACATAGAGTATCTACTCGTTCCCAGTTGGAGTAGCTAATGGAGCAGGGTCGACGTTGGAGTTTGGTGGTGCATACGGGCCTGATGTAGTGTCGTGGTGCACAGTAGCCAAGGTTGGCAAAGTGTCATCGTCTTCTTCATCGACGACTCTCGCAACAACAGTTGCAGCCGAAGACGAATAGTCAGATTCTTCAATAGACGGAGTGCGATGCCAATTTGCATTCTGAGAAGGCCTAGAGTCAAACTTGAAGCTCTCGGTGAAGCCATCTTCATGAAGATCGTCTTCAGAGCAGAGCATCGTGAGGCTCTTCCAGGACCACCTACAGGCTTCATGTGCAAAAACTGAGTTCTTGGTGGCCAAGTTGCGAATGCGATTGACATCCACCGAGAGACTCTGCATCTGACGCTTTAGCCAGTCATGATCCCTATCCTGCTTTTGAGGCAAAGCCACCAGAAGCTCTCAATCATTGAGAACATGAGGACGCTTCTGAGGCCTTTGGGCAATTGTACTTGTAGTGGCTTCAGTGTTGGATCGATGCGGAAGGCGCATGTTGCCAGCCAGAGGATATGCAGGAGCGGCAGCATTGGGCACAAGAATTCCTACAATTCACTGAGTGAACTCTAGAATTCAACATTGTGAAGGTGGAGTGGCTTCTTGGCAGGCTCAGGGTAGATGGCTTCAACTGATATATCAACCTGAGGCAGAAAAATGACATGGTTGTGTGTTGAGGGCTGATAGTCAATGGTAGAGTGAAGTTTAATCAAGTGCATCACCCATGGAGCATAGAACTTCAGCCCAAACATATTAATCCCAGAAGCAGCTAGTTGTCTGATGAAGAAATCCTAGGTATTGAATCTGATGCCATTGATGATATAAAATACCAAAGTATTCATGGCTCCTTCAAGTTTAGCTTCAGAAGAGTGTCCCTTGATCAGCCATAGAGTACGCCTCAGAATATGGTATACTGTGCGTGGCAAGTACTTGAGGTCCTTCATAAAGAACTCCTTTGGGTATTCAGCATCTTGAGGCAATGGCTTCATCATGCTAAGCATCTGGCTCATGTTTGGTTTAGGCCTCTGAAAAATGCTCTGCAGCTCATCTCTATGACACGGACAACTAGGTTCATATAACTCACCTGGAGTGGGCAGGGAAGTAAGCTCGATGATGTCTTGAGCTTTGGCTTCATGATGTACATCACTTTTCATCCACTCAAGGACCCAAGTCTTCAGATCCCTGTTGTAGCCGCGAATATGGAGGGTGGCATAGAACTGTAACAGAAGATCTTCATTCCAATGTTCCTTGTCCGTAACAAAAGGGATAAGACCAACGTCTCTGAAGCAGTCAAGGGCTTCTTCAAGACAGGCCAGCCCATCTATAGCATCGCAGTCCAAACGCTGGTGCAGATAATTTTGGTCTTGGTTGTAGAGGATGCATGAGTAATAGCTTCGCTGCAGATGGCTCCAGAATCTGTCAGAGGAAATCTTGGGCTTTGTGTATGGGTTCTTGGCGCTATCAAAGAAAGTGTTATGCACCCTGAAGCTTTGCACACAGAATCATTCTTGGGTTGTGGCAGCACTTGGAAGCCTTGGCAATCTGGGCTTTGGCTTGTGCTCCACATGATAATCATATTGTGGCTCAGGAGCAGTAGGTGGAACCATGATGGGCCATCTGACGGTTACCAACTCACCTCGATTGAATGCTTGTTCAATGGTGTGAGGCCATGGAGGAGGAACATCACTATCTGAGACGATTGGCATCAAGGTGACTTCAGCATTCTCATTAGCTTCAGGCTCCACATTGTCTTCAGCCATAACTGTGATATTGGCTTCAGTGGCATTGTTTGTGGCAGCCTCAGTGTTTTCATCCTCCATCTGTTCCAGGACTAGAGGGTCAGGAAAAATCACATTCTCCTCGAGAACGACTTGATCAGTAGCTGGGGGTATGGCAACTCTTTCTTCTCCTCTCTCTCCGTTGTCTTCATTGGCTGATGCAGCCAGAATGTGTTCAGCAACATTGGCTTCGGACTCAGAGGCATTCGCAGTAGGGGTGGCTTCATGAAACACTTGACGTGCTCGACATGGTGACCTGGGGAATGGGGCCTTTGCAAAGCTTGCGAAATGCGAGGGACACCTTTGGTGAGGGAGTGGTCTGTACCATGTAGTTGTCATCGTCAAGCACCGGTGTGGTGACTTGAGTTGGTGGTGTTCTTGGAGTCTCATCATGTACTAGGGTGTCTTGCTATTGGCGCTCGGCCCATGAGTCATCCTAAGCGATTGGCGTCAATGGACGACCAATGCTGATAAGTTCACTGCTCATAGGAGCAGGCGATGATACCGACTGGGGCTCGAGCCGAGTAAGGACTACATCATCATCAACATTATCTTCTTGACCAATGTCTTCAGCTGTGTTGGGGTCAGCAACTGGAACTTCTTCACATGCATGAGCCTCTGTGGAAGAAGGCTCATGGATCACGAGACGACGCTCTTGGTTGGTCGAGGCAGGGAGAGCAACTGAAATGGGTTCAACGATGAGGGGCTCTTGGGCCGCAGCATGCTCTTTCTTTGAAGATTTTGAACCCTTGGTCTTCAATTTCTTCTTGGAGGGAGCATCATCAGATGTATCTTTGTGCTTCTGCTTCCTGGCTTCGGCTTCGGCTAGCCGTGTCTTCTTCATTTTTGAAGCTGCTGAGGGGACCTTTGGCTTTGAGCCTGTCATGCTGGCAGGGAAGACAATGCTTGGTCGATCCTGCCGTTGAGCTTCAGGTTGGGCTTCAGCAGACATCTTCTTTGGCTTGGCAGCTATTCTGGGGTCGATGCCAGGATGCCCAAGAGCCTTGCACTTTTCAACTTCAGTGTGAGCTCGAACACATTTCTGCGCAAAGTACTTCATGTGCTCTCGTGAGCCTTTTGCTTCTTCATGCTTCTTGTGGAGTTCTCTCTTAAGATCATGCAACATCTTCTTGATGATCTGCACATCAGCCGAGCTCGATAATTTTCTGAGCCAAGGCCAACTCATTTGCAATGGCTCCGTGAAACGTGACGCTTATGTCCACAGGCAGCTAAAGGTCATCAATACTGATACTCTGGTCGTCAAACCACTTATCAATGAAATTGTTCAAAATGTCAACGTCAAAGAAGGGCAGATCATTGAAGATCTCCGCCTCTTGCTTTCTCTTGATTAGCATCTCAAGTGTGTCATCACCAAGATCTTCATCACTAGACAGATCAATGGTGTCTTCCTCATTGCGCAGAACGGCAGCAAGAGTCAAGTCACGCCCAGAAATCTTCTTGGGCTCCTTGGTCTTCTTGGTCTTCTTGGAGACACGAGACAAATTTTCAGACTGCACACTGGGTTCAGGAGGTGCAGTCCTCAAAGGCTTCACAGTCGAAGCGGTAGGTGCAGTAGCGGGCTTTGAAGCTTTTGACTTCTTCTTCTGCTTCAATGGTGCTGGCGCATCTTCAGAGTCTACGTCATCAGTAGAGTTTTCCACTGTAGCCCTCTAAGCAGCTATGTGAGAGAGAAGCCCATCGAAGCTGGTGAAGGGACTGATGACATTGGGATTAGCTTCATGAGTGCCATCCTATCTTGGGGCAGAAGGAGCGGGGTTAAAGTTGAGTCCAAGATCATTTTTGTTCTTGGTGGCTGACTCCTTGGCAAACTGATAGTTGCGCTTGAAGAGATTGTCTTCGCGACACCATAACATAGATGATGGGGCAGCATTCTCAGGCTTCGGTCCACGGACCATGCATGGGTAGAAGCCCTGAGCAATGGCTTCAGGCTTCGACTTAGGTTGCAAATTCTTGTAGAGAATATCGCCCCACGGGCGCTTGATAGCATTCTTCTCTGCATATTCAGGGGTTACGATATTATACTTGAACCACTGTTCAGCCCAATACCTTCGGATGCACTATATCTGGGTCTTGCGCTGACCGTAACTTTCCTCAGGATCTGACTTGTACAATTCATACAGATCCGGAGGCAGATCTAGAGATGTAGTTCCTCTGCGCTGCCTGCCACCTTTCCTTGATGATTTCTCTATGGCCATGATATTCAGACTGATTGGCTTCAGAACAGTGAAAGGCTTCCGTCAACTGGTCAGACATGAACTGGCTTCAGGGGAGTGAATATGATGTTGTAAGAACTCTGCAAATGAATGCAGACTATGAGAACCAAGGGATTCTCCCACGGACATGTACTTGTGACATCATTAAAGGTGTGAGGGAAGGGGAAGAGGTCATATGCATTCTCAGAAGATTTTGAAGATAAATCAGGTTGAAGACATTGACCTCATAGAGCGAAGACATTACCGTATTTAAAGAGAGTTGGTTCCAGATTTGTACGAATTCATGAATAAGTACAAGTGAGGAATCTAACTAGTTATGAGGCATAAGTGAATATCCTTAGCATGATATGAGATGCGGATAAAGACAGATCCATATTTGGAAGTATAGAAACCACTTTTGGTTGAAGTGGATGGATTCGACAGATCAAAAAGACAGTAAAAAGTGAGATTTTAATTACCACTGTAGAACTGCTAGACGAGGCAGAGACGGAAGCCAAGCAGTTCAATCTCCCGTGACCTAACTCGGCAGCGGAAGACACCTACGACGGCAGCGGAGAGGATGAGGTCCACTGCCGGTGTGAGGACGGCGTCGAAGAAGTCGCGGCAGCTAAGCACTTCGTCTCCGGCGTTGACGCGAGCTAGCGGAGGCGCTAGGGTTTGAGCAAGGTGGCGAGGTGGAAGAAGAGATAATGACCATGCGGTGTGTGTATTTATAAGGAAGGGGGCTGCACAACGTAATTACGCAGGTGCACCTGGCGGTTCACATCTGAAGAACACGTGGCCTGCATGCAACTTATTGGAAGTTGTTCATGTTCCCACGCACGCCTGGATTGTCGGGTGGTCGTTCCGGCTTCTCCGATATTCAGGCAAAAGGGGTATAGCATTAAAACAAATTTAAATGTGTGTCTCTGTGTCTTCAGCTGACAAGGACCTAGTGAAGACATTTGACAGGTTTCAACAGAATGCATATGACTTAGACAGCTATAATTTGAGGAAGAAGCACAGAAGGGGTTAGGGTCCGATCACAATCACTTAAATTAGAAAAATTCAAGTATAAAGACATAGCTATAAGTGAATGATGTAGATAACAGAACACACACACATATATATACATATATATAGTGATACTATTCATCACCCAGGGTGCAGAATAAAGTATTCTTTGCCCGAGGTAATTTTACAATCATTTCATAATTAAATTACATTTGAAATTCAAATAGTTAAATTTCTGTTGATTCACTACGTAAAATTTGGCATAAGAAAATAAAAATATAGGTCATAAGACAAGAAAATTTGCAGTTTATGTGTATTTTACACTATGTTTTTACGTTTGTAATTTTACATAACATAAAATATTTTTTACGACAATTATATATTTTTTACGGTCTCTTTTTATGTCGGAAATAATAAAAACTTACGGAACGTAAAATTACGGTGCATTGATGGTAAAATAAAGGGGGGTGAAGAATAACTATTCCTCACCCAGGGTGAGTCTATTCTAACAACACCCCTTAAGACCTTATTCTGCTAACACCCGTCCTTATTCTGATAACACCCGAGTACTCCCCTGTAGCCGCGAAGTAAACTGCAGCAAAAGGCCCGCCCCCTCGGCTCATCCCCATACCCACACCCACCTCCTACACGAAACCCACTTGCCCCCTCCCCGATCCAAACCACCACCTACCCTCCACCTTCCACAGCGCCGCCGCCGGAGCACAACGATAGGTCGCCGCCACACGACCCAGCCTAGTCCACCTTCCACCGGTGCCGCAGCCGGATCCCCACCCCAGGCCACCGCCGCGCCGCCCTGACCTCCGTCCATCTTCTACCGCAGCACCCCCAACCCCTCCCCGCCCTGTCCGCCCTCTACCTATGCCGCCGGCTTGGCCCGGCCAGCTTCTGCCTACACCGCCGCCCGCCAACTCCCGCATCCGTCCGCGAGATCCGGCCGCCCGCACCCATTCCTCTGGCTACCGATATCCCACGCCGCACACCATGGCCCACGGCGACGCCAGATCCGTGCGTCGCGCTCCCACGGTGATGTCGCCACAGCCAGCCGCCGGTGAGACCAGCAACGTCTGCCGACGCCTCTCCCTTCTTCCCCTGCTCCCTCCTCTCTCGCTCTTTCCTCAACACCCATAGAGGATCACGACACGCGCCCTCTGGTCATCTCTGACACCCTCCAGTGACCGGATCCGCAACACCAGCATGCATGCTGCAGCCAGGCAGCAGGCGAGCTGCCTCCTCCCCGGCATGGCCAAGCTCCATGGTCGGGGCCCCTATTTCATGCAGGTTTGTCGGTCCACCCTTATCTCTCCGGCCTCCTCCCCCTAGCAAAGCTTGTAATGTGGCTCCCGTGCAGTTCGGCAGGCGTTCCAATGCATTTCAATTCTTCAACTACCTCTCTCTTGCACATCATGTCATTGGTGATCTCTCTAGGGCTACAAAATGAAAGGGCTCCTCAATAGTTCGGTAACGCTCGCTCTACAGCTCCGCAGCGACAATTTTGCAGTGCTACTGCAATCCTGGGGCTATGCTCTGCAGTCCGCCCGCATGTGGCGCGCGAGAAAAAAACAAGAGGGTGGTCATTGTAGTTTGCCTGATCTAGTGCATGTCATTGTGCACCCCTTGCGGTTCAGTAGCCTCTCTGCAGATTTTGTGTTTTCTGAAGAGAAAATAAAGTGCAAATGAAGTCTGCTGTGGTTTGCTATTAAGGTTCATTTTACTCATTTTAGCAGGAAAAGATGAAGTGATGCAATTCTACTGGATGCCCCATAACTTAATTTTGTTGTTGTTGAAAACTGCACTTCATTAGTTCATTGTAAAAACTGCAGCCGTGCAATCTGCAACCGCGGCCGTGCAAAACAAACAAGCCTGCAATGAAGTCTCGTGCTTCTGTCTAAAGTTGTATCCCAGGAACAAAAGAGAAGTGCAGGTGCATGACTTTACATAATTGTCCAGCTCGCTGGAACCTGTTTCGAAGTTCTAAAAACAAGTGCAACCCCTTAGTGGTTCACCTTGTAGAAAAAGAGAATGAAATCCCCATGCGAGGTTCACTTCATTCTCGAATGCAAATTTGTTTTGTTTGTGGGGCAAATGGGAAAACTAGTTCACTCCAATTTCTGTAGCAGCTCATTACCTCTATGTATGAAGTGCATTTTGTTTCGTGTGTCTCAAAAATCAGTTGATTGCGTCAACACATGCAGTACGTTTGGTCCTCGGATGTCGTTCACTTTTGAGAGTGATGTTGTTCACTTGCGCCCAACATGAAAGTGCGATTTTTTTAAACAAAACAACAAGATAGCAATGAGGTTCACTTTGACATATGTCGTGGTTCATTTGCCTCATCTCTGCGGTCCACTCTCGTTCATAAAAAAGTTGGAAAAAAGACAATAAAAAATCGTTTGAGAAAATGTACGTCCGACAATAGAAATCATGAAGTTCACTTGACTCTCTAATGTAGTGCGATTTTCGACTGAAGCACTGTGGTTTTCTGTCGGATGAAGTTCACTCGTCGATTTGGGTGTCGCAAAAAACAGTGTCCGCATTTTGCTACTTTTAAAACTGCTCTTAAACCATAAGGAATTAGAGAGAGTGTTCTACATGAAGAAGTTGCGTCTCGTCAATATCTTTCCAATGGAATATCATTTGAATCATTTCGACAAGCGGTTTGTAACAACTTCATGAAAAACAACTGCTGTCACTCGTCGTCCTCCGCACCATTTTCAAAATTAACTTAAAACCGTAAGGAATCTCGTAACCATTTCTACATATGAAAGTAGCACCTTGTTCATAGATTTCCAATGACGTATTACACGCCTCATTTCAGGAAACTGTTCAAAAACTAGAGTGAAAACAGTACCAAAAAATGCAAAAATTTCAAAAAAACGTAATTCTGCGATTTAGTAAATTTGAAACTGCTCTTAAACTGTAACGAATTAGAGAAAATAATAGATACAAAAAAGATGCGCCTCAACGATATCTTTCCAACGGCGTATCATTTGCTTTATTTCGATGAGCGGTTTAGAAAAAATCACGAAAATATGCTCGTTGCCACTCGTCATCCGCCACACCATTTTTGAAACTGCTCTTAAACTGTGAGGAATCTCGAAAACTGTTCAACATGGCGAAGTTGGTTTTAATCCATAGCTTTCCAATAGTATATTATGCTCCTCGTTCCGATAAACGGTTAAAAATTAGAGCGAAAACAGTACAAGAAAAACACTGCGTGTAGTTTTTTATGACATGAGGTTCACTAGTGTGTATTGCAGTGCTCTAGCTACAGAAAGTGCAGTGCTCTCGCGTTGAGCGTGCAGTGCGGAAGTGTTATTAGAATAACTATTGTGCTAATATTAGCAGAATAGTCGGGTTGCATATATATATATATATACATATATACATACATATATATACATACCTGCACTATTCTGATCACGGGTTGTATATACATAAACACTATTCTGATCACAACCTGAACTTCCTGAGTAACGCGTCTGGACTTCCCTCTGTACGAACCCGAACTTCGGGCTATCTTCGCAACCATGGCTTCCCTCGCGAATTATTCCGGTCGGTAGTGTTGTCTAGGATGTGACTGTAATCCACATACCCATACTTGCATCTAAATGCTTGTTTTGATTCGTAATTTTGCATTTTGGCGAATTCACTCTCGGGGCAGATGAACTTGTGTCTCTTTACAAGTTTAATGCATTCACTGGATGTTCTAGATCCTCTAACATGATGGGAATTCGGTGTAGGTATGAATTTCATGGACAATTTGTCATTAATTTCAACGGATTTGATTTCGGGTTCCGTGTTCTTCGTCCGCGGGAGTGGTTTCCACGGCTTCTGTGGATTTGTTGTTTTTCTGTGAACATAGAGGGCGGATTTGATTGCAGTAGCGAGATTGGATCGTTCATGCATTGTTAATTTGATCGGGCAGGCGAATACACCCCTGAAATCGGGTGATTGGATCTCGTGTCCAGCTGTGTTGGTTCCGGTTCTTCGATGAGACAGCTTGGCGGCTTTATCGTTTTGATGTTAGGGCGTAGTAGGATATCGTTCGAGGTCGTGGACTGAGAAGGTGTAGTCACCCAAGTGATTAAATCTAGAAAATAAATTCGATAGCGTGTTTTTTCCAATGATTCTACTGTCTGTCTTACAAGTTGGACTTCTGCACCTTTTAGGCTAGAACTTCTGTCGTTTTTATGCATGTTTTTTAGGTGATGTCGCAATACGATTTATTCGGTTGGTGTTGTTATAAAAAAATTGTACGTGTTTTTTGTTTTTCAGAGTACTCATATATGTAAATGTGGAGCTGATCCATAGACACACGGATCATCTTTTTTATATTTATTCTGTCTTCGGGATTATTTTTTTGGATCATCCACATTCTGTGGTAGTAGTTTGACTTCTATGGTACCAGTGATTGAACTTCTTGGTTTCCACATTGCAAGGCGGTGCAGCATCGCGCTCTATATTTTCTTGTTTTGTTTTTTTTGTAATTTTCAATTTTCTATTTTGGGTTTGAGTTTGTTCCGTCGGCAACTATGGGATTATTCGGAAATATGCATGCATACCTTACTTTATTTTTCTGTAACATATTTGCATACTTCGAACTGTGGTAGAACTTCAGTATGTGTTTAACCTGTGTAATCTATTTTTCTCCATGTTCATTTGATGTTTTTTCAAAACACCAAACTTTTGTGTTTTTCAACTTGAACTTCTCCAGTAACTTGAAATTCTTTTCATTCCTATGTCCCTTTTACAACTTGAACTTCCCCGGTAATTGTTGATAATTTTTTGGATTTAAATTTCTTTAAATCATTGATAACCGCATTTCGTCCTGTCAGAACCTAGCGCGTAGCAATGCGGTAGCGCGAGGCCGAGCGGGGGGAGGCGGGGTCGGGACCCCCCTCCCCTCCCCCTGCGAGGCCGAGACAGGAACGAGCCGGAGCACGCGACGACGCGGCGTGCCTTGTCGTTGCATGCGAAGGTGAGTCTGTCACATCCGTGGCCCCACTATCTATCTTAGGGGTGTGGCTCTGGGGTGCGTGTGGTGGGGGTGAAAACAGAATTACCGCATTTCGTCCTGTCAGAACCTAGCGCGCAGCAATGCGTTAGCGCGAGGCCGAGCAGGGGGGAGGGGTGTCGGGACCCCCCTCCCCTCCCCCCTGCGAGGCCGAGACAGGAATGAGCTGGAGCAGGCGACGACGCGGCGTGTCGCGTCATCGCATGCAGAGGCGAGTCCGTCACATCCGTGACCCCACTATCTATCTTAGGGGTGTGGCTCTCGGGTGCATGTGGTGGGGGTGGAAACAGATAACTGCATTTCGTCCTGTTAGAACCTAGCGCGCAGCAATGCGGTAGCGCGAGGCCGAGCAGGGGGAGGGGGGTCGGGACCCCCCTCCCCTCCCCCTGCGATGCCCAGACAGGAAAGAGCCGGAGCAGGGGACGATGCGGCGTGCCGCGTCGTCGCATGCGGAGGTGAATCCGTCACATCCATGACCCCACTATCTATATTAGGGGTTTAGGGTTTAGGGTGCATGCGGTGGGGCTGGAAACAGAATAACTGCATTGCGTCCTATCAGAACCTAGCTTGAGGCCGAGCAGGGGGGAGGGGTTAGATATGCACTATCTATCTTGTTTTTATGTTGTGTATTTTAGCTACATATGAACTTCATCTGTTTTTGTACTTGAACTTCTTCTTTTTGTTTATTAGGGTTTATTTATTCATATGCCTTTACTTCTTTTATTAGAGTACTTGAACTTCTGTTCTTTATTTTTTGAACTTCTTTCTATTGTTTTTAGGTGCATATTTATGTATGTGTTTTTCTTCCCTTGGTAGTGAATTTGCCATCTATTTTTGGTTTTAAGGATATCAACAGTGCTGTTGTGTGATCTTATCTCATTATAATAGATGCATTCAAATGGTGCATTCATTTATCTATAGATGTATATACTTTTTTAGCTGTTGGGGGTAAAACTGTAATTTCACCGATGCTGCAAGTCCCATGACACAGAGGCATTAAGTGACCATCTCCCTCGCCACCACCTGTCAGAAAACCCCTCTCCCCTGACGCTCGCTCTCTCCCCCCTCTCCGTCGCTCCGCTGCCTTCGTCGCCTGCAACTGCCCCCGATTTCTCCGCCCTGTCTCCTGCCCTCGTGAGTGGAGTAACCGGCTGTAACACCCTCGATGCGACTATAGCTCCCACGTGTCGAGGCACGACTTAGAGACATAATCGCATTGAAGGCATATGTCGCAAGTTAGGCAATCTTCACAACATCCCATGTAATATAAATGATAAAGGGGAGATAACATAGTTGGCTTACACTCGCCACGTCAATCAAGTACATAAATAACATTACATCATCCAAACACTCATGGCCCGACTACGGCGCCAAAATAAAAGATAACCCAACATGCGACACGGTCCCGTTCACCCCCAACTGGGCACCACTACTGATCATCAGGAAAGGAAACATAGTAACGTTGAGAGTCTTCGTCGAACTCCCACTTGAGCTCATATGCGTCTCCTGGAGCAGAATCATCAGGCCCTGCATCTGGTGTAATAGTAATCTATGAGCCACAGGGACTCAGCAATCTCACACCCTCGCGATCAAGACTATTTAAGCTTATAGGTAAGGCAAGGTAAATTTATGTGGAGCTACAGCAAGCGACTAGCAAGTATGGTGGCTAACTTATTCGCAAAAGAGAGCGAGAAGAGGAGGCAAAGCACAAGCGAGAAACTAGAGAGAAACCTGCGCAAACATTACTCCAACACCGTGTCCACCTCCCGGACTCCGCCGAGAAGAGGCCATCACGGTAACACACTCAGTTGATTCATTTTAATTAATTAAGGTTCAAGTTATCTACAACCGGACATTAACAAATTCCCATCTGCCCATAACCGCGGGCACGGCTTTCGAAAGTTCATATCCCTGCAGGGGAGTCCCAACTTAGCCCATGACAAGCTCTCACGGTCAACGAAGGAATAGACCTCCTCCCAAGACGTTCCGATCAGACTCGGTATCTCGGTCATTCAAGACACTTCGACAGGTTAAAACAAGACCAGCAACACCGCCCGAATGTGCCGACAAATCCCGATAGGAGCTGCACATATCTCTTTCTCAGGGAACACTCAGATTGTCTAAACTTCCGGTAGGCCAGCCCAGAGTTGCCCCTGGTAGCCACCGGCGGCTGACAGTTTGGACCAACACTCAGAGGAGCACTGGCCCCGGGGGGGTAAAATAATGATGACCCTTGAGTCTGCAGAACCCAAGGGAAGAAAAGGCTAGGTGGAAAATGGTAAAACCAAGGTTGGGCATTGCTGGAAAAGCTTTAATCAAGGCGAACTATCAAGGGGTTCCCATTATAACCCAACCACGTGAGGAACGCAAAATCCGGGAACATAACACCGATATGACAGAATCTAGGGTGGCAAGAGTGGAACAAAACACTAGGCGAGAGGCCGAGCCTTCCACCCTTTACCAATTATATAGATGCATTAAGATAACATAGCAATATAATGATATCCCAACAAGTAAATAGATGTTGCAACAAGGAACGGCCTTCAATCTTCAACTGCAACTAGCAACGCTATAAGAGGGGCTGAGCAAAGCGGTAACATAGCCAATCAACGGTTTGCTAGGACATGGTGGGTTAGAGGTTTGGCATGGCAATTTGGGAGGCTTGAAAGCAAGTGGTAGGCATCGTAGCATTGGCATAGCAAAAGAGCGAGCAAACTAGCATAGCAAAGATAGTAGTGATTTCGAGGGTATGATCATCTTGCATGCACAGTTGTCAGAGTTGACTGGATCCTCGAAAGCAAACTCAACGGGCTCCTCGTTAGAAAACTCGTCTCCCGGCTCTACCCAAACAAGACAAACAAGCAACAAGGATACAATTAAACACGTGCAAACTCAAACAACGCAATGCAAAGATGGTATGCTATGCGGGATGCGATGCGGGATGCGAAATGCAAGATATGACAGGAAATGCATGAACCTGGCCTCAAATTGGACATCCAAGTGTGCCACTGGAAATATGAGATGAAATCGTTTGAAAACTATATAAAGAACGCCGGAATCGGAGTTACGGTTTGGAAATGGCAAGCGATTCAAAAATGACACCGGTCTGCGATTTACAGCAAGTAAGCATCTAAATGCAATGAAATGAACATGCTACAGCACCCAAACATGACAACAAAATACATGGCAGGGATGCACACAAGAATCTTAACAAAAGCCTAGCACTGAGCTACGGCCAATTCATCCATTAACAGGTTCAAACAAGCATGGCAAAAATGCATATGGCAAACAGATCTCAGACTTAGTGAAATTAACACATGTCTGGAATTTCAGATCAGGTAGCCCTATTCGGAGCCACAAAACTACATGCTACAGGACCTGAACATGGCAAAGTAAAGCATGGCATGGAGCTACTCAAAGAGCTTAACAAAAGTCCCTTAGTGACCTTGAGCCAAAAGGGATCGGAAAATACAATTGCAAGCATGTGAACATAGCAAAAACATAATCAGATCACATACTTAGTGAAAACTGACACATGTTGAAATATAACTCAAGTAGGCATGTTTACGAGCTCGATGCACTCACTACGGTGCAAGTCATGGAAATACAAGCATACACCCATCAAAAAGGCACAAAATTCAATCGAGACATGGCAAGAACAATAACATAGCATGCACGGATCAACTACAACATCACCGGCAAAATCGCAAACAAGTTGACAATCTGCCCAGATTCACAAAGTAGCAAAAGTAGAGCTCAATTGACTCAAGCTAGGGTGCTCCATAATTGCAAACAAAGACATGGATGGATAGAGCACTACAATGTTAACAAAACATCCTTACTGATCATCCTCAAAAGAGGCACGTATCACTAGGAAACAACATGAACATATGGCATCATGAGATAAACAGATCAAGGACTTAGTGGAAATGCTAAGTCCCTGAAAACAGAATTACTAAGTGCACCACTTTGCAAGCTTGCACTAGTCACCACACACATCCTAAAAATACATGGGTTGCACCTCCGGAAAGATGACAAAACCCTTAACAAAACACATGTAGAGCATCATGGCATATCATGCACACATTAAACATGGCAAAAATGACAAAAACCTAAACAGAGTAGCAGATCTGACAATTAACTCAAGTAGCCCTCTTCTAACGGCATTTCGGGCATCGAGATGAGCTCAAATGAAAATGATGCAATGGAATTAAATGATGTACTCTCTGAGATGAACATTTTGATATGCTATATGCATAAATCGGAGCTACAGATGCAAAGTTACAGCTTGACGAACAAGAGCACTTGAACTGAAAATATTTGGGACTTAGTAGAAAAAAATCACCCCGCGAGAAAAAAAATCAACTCCGGCGAGAAGAGGCCGGTTCCTCCGTCTCCGGCGACGGCGAGGCTCGAGCGCGGCGGGGGGAGGCCGGGGAGCGGCCGGACTCCGGCGGGGCGGTCGGATCTGGCTCCGGGAGGCGCGGGCGGCGCGGATCCGAGGCGGCGGCGAGCGGATCGGGGCGGCGGCGGCCGGATCGAGGCGCTTGGCGATGAGGAGGTGAGGCAAGCGGCCGGCTCGGGCTGAGGAGGAGGCAGGCGGCGGCGATGGGCTCGCGGGGGCCCCGAGCGGGCCTCACGGGCCGCGGCGGCGGCTGGCGGCGGAGTGCCACGTGGCGGGCGCCTATTGGCCCGGGCGGCGGAGCGGACAATGTTCGGCGGCTGGATTTTTGTCCGGCGTGGCGCGGGGACGATTTCTAGGGTTTCGCCCGGGATTTGGAATGTGGGGATCTATATATAGGGGTAGAGGGAGCTAGGACAGTCCAAATGAGGTGCGGTTTTCGGCCACGCGATCGTGATCGAATGCTCTAGATGATGGAGCAGAGTTAGGTGGGTTTTGGGCCAAATTGGAGGGGTGTTGGGCTGCAACACACACGAGGCCTTTTCGGTCCCTTAGGAGTATCAAACGAAGTCCAAATGGTACGAAACTTGACAGGCGGTCTACCGGTAGTAAACCAAGGCCGCTTGGCAAGTCTCGGTCCAATCCAGAAATGTTTAATCCCCACACACGAAAGAAAGCTAGAAATGACCACCGGAGGAGAACGAAGCGCCAGAATGCAAAACAGACAACGGGGAAAATGCTCGAATGCATGAGACGAACACGTATGCAAATGCAATGCACATCATGACATGATATGAGATGCATGAAAACGATAACAACACACAGAGACAAAGACCAAAACCCGAGGAAATAAATAACTTAACGCCGGAAACGGCAAGAGTTGGAGTACAAAATTGGGAAAGTTACATCCGGGGTGTTACATCGGCGCACGCCCCCGCTCCTATTTCTCCCCCCACGCCTCGCTCTCCCTCGCCCAGCCCGCTCTCTTTCTGCTCTAAAGCGAGGGCGGCAAGTGCCTACACGGTTGCAAGGTGCACGTGGCGTCATGGGGAGTGGAAGAAGCACCGCGGATTCGTGCGTGCAGTGGTTGTTTGGAGAGGTACAAATGTTGGCTCCCCCCTAATGCTTGCTCTTAGTTTCGCCAGATCTGTCGAGGCATGTCTGTTTCTTCTGTGTGCTCTCGCGTCCGCCTCCTACTCCTTCTTCTGATGGTTGGGTGGGAGATTAGGTAGGGTTTTTGTGCGTGTGGTAGGTGGATTCCATTCCCCCATGGTCAGATTTGTCTGTGAGATGCTTGTGTGTGCTATTTCTTCCTTCATACCTATGTGGATTTCACTCCCCTTTGGTGATTTCAGCAGTCAGATGCATGTAAGAGAGGGTGTGGTGCTGCGGTTGATACTGGATCTGATGCATCTAATTGTCTTAGTGTTGTTGATTTCGAAGTCTAGATTGTGTTTGTCACATGCTAGTTAGTTTATGGATACTTTTTTTGTTGTACTTGCTTAGATGTTCTATTGTTCATCTTTTCATACTTGTTTATATGTTCTAGTTGTTTCATCCTAGGGTTTGATTTAGTTGCCTTTTGTATTTATTGTATGATTTTCTACTTGCTAACTATATGCAATCTATCCCCTGTTTTCAGTAGGTTGTTCTAGGGTTTGGAGATCCATTCATCAAGGGGCTATGTTGTCATGGCTTCAAAACGTTCTCTAGGTATTTTATTGTGGTTGGGTCTTGTATTTTAAATAGCAGTTTTCTTATATATGGTTGCCCGTATCTTCACTTAGTTGTCTTGTTGGACTGCCCTTTCTTAAAAGTGTGAACTTCTAACAATGGTCATGTGTATGCATTTTACCCTTAGTTTTAGTTAGTGGAGTGTTGCTTAATTTTTATTTGATGAATTGCTGGTGAACTATGTCACCAAGTGTTGTTGGACTTCCCAAATGTTTCATATTTATAGTGTATATCTTTGTTTTTTTTGTTATCATTTTCATGATATTGATATTTAGTTTGCCAGTGAAATACTCTTTGTGGTCATGCTACATCTTTTTTATGTGCTACTTGCTTGGGTCACATAGTTGAACTTCTGGTTTTAATTATTGTTTGTTTATAATGAAATTTGGTCGAACTTCTATTATGCACATTTTGTTTTACTGCTTTGTTATATATTGTTGAACTTCTGGACATTCATGTTATATGTAGTAGCCCCTCTGGTGTAGATTGGTTTTATATTTAGTATGTAAATTTTAGTTTGTTTGTTGTGTTTACTGCTTTGTTAGGTATTGTTGAACTTCTGGGTATTGGACATTGTTGTAAAAGTAGAAGTCCCTTTGGTGTAGGATTGCGGATTAGAACTCAGCTGCCTTTTTACTTGCATTTTTTGTAGATGGTGATGAGTTAAATAGTTCTGAAAAAATGCCTGCGATCAAGATGGAGCTTTAGAAGTTAATACTAATGCTCCAATATCTGATGCGGCTAAATCACCCATAATCCCTTTGACTGTGATTGCTGAGGTTGCTTCGAGCCTTCAGAATTTTTCAAGCCTCGAGGATCTTGCTTCTGCAGCTCTTGCTTCACCTAGTATGTGAAACCCCTTTTCTTTTTATTCTAAATTCTCGAGCCATGTTTTTTAACTTGTTCCCGCGGTAGTTTTTTGTTTTTGTTCCTAACTTTTTTTATTTTTTCCTTTATTTTTTTGTGTTCTTTGCAGATGTATCCACAGAGGAGGAAGCTGTGAACGCCATCAACGATGTTCTATCTAAGTTGGATTTTTCAGAAAACCCCACTGCTGCTGAGCAGGGGGCTCCGTCAGTCAAATGGTGTGATTCCGTTCCGGATCCTGTGTCCTCTCTTCAGATGTCAGAGACGCAGTCGTAGTCTGTTGATGGCACTGAACCTGTCATGCAACCTGATGATGTGCCTCTTCAGCTTCTTGTGGAGGACTAACGTAAGAGGAAGAAGCAAGAAGATTTTGACAAGAAGAGGGTGCCCCCTTGAGAAAGGTTCTGATGTTCCTGGATATTTTCATGCGGCTGAGCTCACGGTTGGGGAAGATGTGCCATGTGGCAATGATGGCACGGTTGTCCCTGTTAAGAAGAAAATCAAGAAGACTGCTGCGAGGAAGCATGTAGTTGGTGGAGTTACTCCTTGGAGGAGCCCACGTGTTTCAAGGCTTGCAGAACTTGCTGAAGAGGAAGGGCTAGGCCTCGGTGGTACGCCACGATGTAGAACTCTTGTGCTTGCCACTGCTGTGCCTACACCTTCTCCGCTTGGTGCTGGTGCATCTGGTAAGGGGAAGAAATGCGGCGTCAAGCGCAAGGTTGCACCTGCAAAGGTCAACAAGGGTGAGAAGAAGCGTTCTCATGTTAATCCAGAGGCCAAGGATGATGCTGATTTCAATGCTGATGACGAGGACGACGATGATGATGCTGCGGCTGATCAAGTATGAATGTCTCATGTTTACCGTTTTTTAGAGCATTTGTCGCTATTGTTGTAGTTTTTGTGTTTTTAGCACTGCCTTGGCGTACATAGCTGACCTTCTGCTCCATATAGACGAATAAATTAGCCGATCTGCTTTGCTTTTATGGTATTACTGCCTTTGTGTACATAGTTGGACTTCTGGATATATACATGAAGAGATTAGCTTAACTTGTTGGTATACATGTTTGATTAGTGCCTTGGTGTACATGGTTGAACTTCTTCTTTTTAAATTTCCAACATTTTTGAAAGCATGTTAACTTGTGGTCATACATGGTTATACTGCCTATGTAGACATAGTTGGACTTCTGAAATACATGTTTGATTACTGCCTTGGTGTACATGGTAGAACTTCTACTTTTGTAAATTTCCAACAGTTTGAAAGCATCTTTACTTCTGGTCATACATGGTTGTACTGCCTATGTAGACATAGTTGGACTTCTGAAATGTACTGCGCATGTAGGCATTAGTGGAATTTTGGTGAAGCTTGTGTATCTCATTATTCTGCCTTTCTTCCTTGTCATTGCATTTTTTCAGTATCAGCTTGTGGAGCGGCCTGAGAGGGGGAAGAGAGGAGGCAAAGCGCTCGAAGAAGGTGGCCAATGAGGAGGTGAGGCGAAGCGTTTTAACAAGACAGTCCGCTGCTCACTAGGAGAGGTCATGACGTGTGCCAAAATGCTACAAGCTAGGCACAAGACAAGGGTTATCAAGGCTGGTTTGGGTTGTGTGTTTGACTTGAAGGTTGATTCCAATGTTTCTCGTCCTTTGATGGGCAACATCTACAAAAGGATCGACCCTACAACCATGATTCTGGACATGGGTGAGGCGAACAAGGTTCTGCGTATTACAACTGATGCTATTCACCATCTGTTTGGATTCCCTCAAGGTAGTCGTACCCCTCCTCGGCCCTTGAATGATGGGTTTGATGATGCTGTTATGAGGTTGAAGGGCAAGCTTGGGTACGCTAGGAGTGACGACATCAAGACAAAGGATCTGCGGAATATCCTCGCGGGACTTGTGAAGGATGAGACGAAGGATGATCTTGCTCTGCAGGTGTTTTACCTGATTGTTTTCATGAAGTTATTATCCCTGGAACGTCTACACGTGTGTCCAGGGAGGCAGCAATGGCTGAGAATCTTGTGTTTGAGGATATGGCAGATACGGACTACTGCCAGTTGGTTGTTGACGATATTCGGAGTGCTGTTGTTAGGTATCAACAAGGTATTAGCAGAGGAAAAGCTGTCACAGGTTGTGCCATCGTGCCGCTTCTTATGTATCTGGATTGCCTTATCATTGGCAAGACGCCTAATATTGACTTGAGGACCCCTCGCATCAATTTCATGGATCAGGCCAAGCTTCTTGAGCTTGCTACGGCTAACTTGGTTAAGAAGGGTGATGCTGACCTAGCCAACTGGGTGTTTGGGAGACTGCTTGTGAGTGCTTATACGCATCATTATTTCCTGTGTAGTTTAACTTGAACTTGTGGTATTGTCTTCTATATTTTTGTTCCCATGTTCCTTCGTTTGTTTTCTGACGTGTTGACTTTTGTTTTTGTATTCAGTGGAAAACACAGGCCGAGGTTGTGTTCTTTAGGGTTATCGAACGTCGTCCTGTTCTAACTATGCCTCGTGCTGCCGGCCTAGGTAGTGGAACTTCCCCAAGATTTGAATTCTCTCGGGATGTTAATACTGGTGCCCCCCTGTAGATCCAGGAGGTTCTTCTACCCGTGTGAGTGCTGCAGGTGCTGTGTCTTCCGAGAATTTGTTTGAAGCTGGCAATGTATCCCTGGTTTGGATTGACGGTCTTCTTGAAACTGTTTGTGGGGAGTTGGCCCGTGTTCCTTCAACTGTTGAGCGTCTTAGTCGCATTGATGGGATTCTTCCTCCTGGACACGGATTTGATGCCGAGTCTTCGAAGGAGGTCTTGTCAATTTAAGCTAAATTTCTTGAAGAGCTTCGTCAGAGCACTTCCCACCTGTGGACTAGCTTTGCATTGATCAAGGAAATGTAGGATGCTCATTGCAAGCCTTTTGAAGATGAGGCGAGTGTTGTAGGGAGACAGATTCAGAGGCAGGATTCTATTCATTTGGGTCGTGAAGGAGGCCACGTGGAGCATACCAAAGAGGTAAACAGATTCTGTTCATTGTTAGCTTTCAGTTATTACTGTTTTTAGTCATAGGTGACCCTTATTGATTTCATGTGTTGTAAACTTTTAGTTTTAGTACTAGTATTTCCTAGTTGACCTTCTCTGTTTATAGAACCTGAACTTCATGGGTACAGCACCTGAACTTCATGGGCTATAGCACCTGAACTTCTATGACTTAGATGACTGGCCCTTTTTGTTCCCTTTTGTATTTAGAGTAGTTTGATATTGGACCTGCTATGTTTACTGTACTTGGACTTCCATTATGTGTCAGTTGTCATAGCTGACCTTCTCTGATTATGTAATGTGAACTTCTGCTGATTAGGTATTTGTTTTCTACATGATTTTTTTGTAGGCTGTTGATGATGGTGCTAGGGTTGAGGAGGATGTTTTACCTGTGTTACCTGTGCATGAAGCTGCCCCGGTGGATGAACCTGCTCCTGCTAGTGATGTATTAGTTGATGAGGTTCATGGCATTGAAAATGAGGTACCATTTGTCTTGTCCATTTGTCTCATTTTGTATTTTACTTGTTTGTGCATTTTATCACTATGTGGCCCTTCGTAATGACTTTCTATTCTTGCTGCAGAATGATGATGCTAGTGTTCCTCCAGAGAATGTTGTAGACAAGTCCGTGTTAGGTACCGGCTGCTCCGACGGGGTGGACCCGACTGAACCTCGGTCGTCCATTGGCGCTGAGGTTTCTGGTGCTAAGCAGGGAAGACAGCTGAGGTTAATGATGCTGAGCAGGGCAAGACAGCTGGAGATATCATTTTGGAGAAATATCCCGTCGAGGCTGCTGTTGAGACTGGTGGTAGTGCTGCTGCAAGCCCGGAGAAGTCTCCTGCAGCAGAGCCATTAGTTGATGTTGATACTATTTAAACACAGCCAACAATTTTTGTTGTTTCAGATTCTCCAGCTGCTCCAGCTACTGCCAGTGACCTTCCCGACACGCTGCAATGTCTACTAGAGATGACGATGAATAGACTGAAAGTGATAGCTATGGAGAGGAGGTTGATCATTCCAGTGCTCCCACTGGTCTAGGCAAGAATCCATAAAGAGAGGAGCATGCTTCTCTCTTCTTTCCCCATCCCCGTCCCTTTTGTTGTTTGTTTTTGTCCATGAAATCCCTGTGAACTGCCTGTGTGGTGCAAGTTGAATTTCTGGTTTAATGCTTTGTCGTGTGGGTTGTAAATAAAGTTAAGTGAACATGTTTTCTATGTGGGGGGAAGGTTTGTAATGCATGTGTTTTTATGTTTTCTGGTGCAGCAGCTAAGATGTGCTTTGTGTTTGAATGTTGTGCTTGAATGTTGCTATTGATTGAAACTGTTGTGAATCTATGTGCTTGAATGTTGCACTTAATTTCTATTTCTTTTGCTGAGCAGATAATGACCTTGCTGTCATCCGAAAGAAGGTTGATGACTTTTATTTCAGTGTAACTAGACTTAAGAATGATCGTTCCAAGAGGTGAGTGCAGGTGGTCAATATTTTACATCCATCTACCCCCTGTGAACTGCCTGTGGTTTCACACCTGAACTTCTTTACTCTGTGTTGTTGAACTTCTAATTTTTACTTCTTTGGTGCTAAACTTCTGGCCTTTTGAACTTCATGTTGTGATGTAACTGAACTTCCTGAGTTCCTGATGCTTAACTTCTTTTACTTTCTATTGCTTTTGTTTTAGATCAACGATTATGTTCCAAAACAATGAGTGTGAAGCTTCTGTTGAGGATGTCACAATATCTTTTGCTCCTCGTGGAATGCTTTGATCTAATGTGGCTGAGGTTGCACTCTACTATCTACGTGCGAAGTACCAGGGATCGGATAAACTCATCCTACCGTATTGGGTTTGTGTAAGTCAACCACATAGTGCTTTCTTTTCTGTATTGTTCCTTATCATTTTAGTTAAAACTTGTTTGTCTCATTTTTTATTTTCATATGTTGGCTTTGTCTGCATTATTTTAGGAAAAGATTTTTAGAGGTTAATTGGATTCCCGTGTGAGGAATTACTTCTTGGCGACTGGTCCAGATAGCATGGATGCACATGATTGTGTACGCAATATCTTTGTTCTTTGCCTCTGTATTAGTTTTGCACTGCGATCCATCACTTGTAGTCCTTGAACTTATCATCGGGCAACTGATCATTATTCCAACTTCCAACTTCCAGATCCCTAGCATACTTAAAATCCATCCAATTGTATCGTCTTACTTCCTTCTATTGGCACCAAACTAAGACATGATTAATCAGACTCACCATGGAGTTTCCATTGATCCATATTTCCAATATCATACCTCCTTTATATCCAATAGTAATTTATCTCTTCATCCTCGTGGGATATCCCTCATACCGAGATAAAAACTTATACTTATGAAGTCCATATTCCACTTCATGGAACTTCATTATCCTTTCCAGGGTCAAGCGTCTTTACAGGGAAATATTGGCCATCTCTGCATGGCACTTCTTCAACTGGGAATTGTGAAACACATCATGAACTCCTGACAGTCCTTTGGGTGACTCCAACTTGTTGGCCACTTCTCCCATACGCTCCAAAACTCGGTATGGTCCTACAAATCTCGGGGCTAATTTTCCCTTAACTCCAAATCGTTTAATTCCTCGCAGAGGGAACACATGAAGACATGCTCTGTCTCCAATGTCATAGACTACCACCTTGCGTTTTTTTAAGTCTGCATAACTCTTCTACCTGGACTGAGCTACCTTCAGTCTATCTCAAATAAACTTAACATTCTCTTCTGACTCCTTGATCACATTTGGTCCAAACAACTGACGGTCTCCACTTCATCCCACATACTCTTGGGGCATCACACATATCGAGAAAAAACTCGTATTCATTTTGTCCGAAATCCACTCAGTGGAGTATCCTTATCTTTTCCAGGGGTCAAGGGTTCTTACAGGGTACTACCACCCTTAAAATGCACAAATCTTCCATAGACCATATTTCTCTTATCCTCAAAAATGGTCAAAATCCTTCTTCATAGAGTAATAACTCATAAAATCCATATCAGTACCAACGATGCTAACTTTATTCATTCTCAAATGATTACAATCTCTCGCTTTTCCATTACATGTCTCAACTCAACACCTCAATATAAAAGAAAACGTTCTCACTTCTACTACTCCATTTCTTTTGTTGCAAGCTCAACTATCTAGCACAAGTTTCCTTCTCCTTGGGGCATTCTCTGGCAAAGTGCCCTGCTTCATTACAACTAAAACATATTACATCTGACAAGTATCGACGTTTCCTTTTTGGGCAACTATTGAGGTAGTGCCCTGTCTCCTTGCACCTGTAACAGGTGATATGACTCAGATCCTTCCTGGAATCCAATCTGTTTCTCTTCCTAGACCTTTTCATTTCCAATTAGGGCTTCTATTTCCTGTGGGTCATACTCTACTTCCTCTGTCGGGAATTTTACTAGATCCCCATTCAAACAATTTTGGGAGATGTGTCCTTCTTCTCCACATGAATAGCAAGACTTAGTGCAGGGTTTACTCGGGTCCTCTTTAGGTGTGTCCTCCACATCTTCCTTCATCACAGCTTCTTCTAAAATTTCCATGAGGGCTCCTTTCATTACTTCTTTCTTCTTCTGGATGGTTCTTTGTACCATGGGGTAAATGTGACACTGAGCAGGGTAGTGGGTAGTCCCTTCACACAAGAAACAAGTAATCTGCCTAGTTGGGCATTCTACAACTGGGTGACTTCCTTCACAATTTGGGCATTCATCCTTGTGTTCTTTATGGGTGTGTCCTATTTCTCCACAAATCTTGCATGCACAAGGTTTCTTCATATCCTTTCCATAAGGCTTCAACTTCTGGGAAACAATCCAAGACTTTGGCAGAGTCAACTTAAATTATTTCCAAGTGGTTACTCCTTGCCATCCATTCATGGTTTGGTACATTCTCCACCAAGTAGCAGCACCTCTTTCAAAGCACTGAATAGCAGGCTGGGTCATATCCTTTCCGACTACAGGGTTATTCTTCATGTGATCCTCCATGTTCTGAATCCATTGGTACGTCTCCAATTGACTTATCGGTCCAGGAAATATAAGCTCATCTTCATTCATCCTCTATTGGGTCCATGGGTTTGGGGTGAGATAAGAGAGATAGAGAGGGATGCACACAATACCAACAATAGTTTTGAAAAGACAAATTTTTATTGTGGCTGTCGGAAAAACATCAAACAAATGACAGCTCACAATTCGTCGTTCCTAACGTAGGGATATAACTGGGGTTTGGTCTTCTAAAGGTCAATAAATCTTTAAAGTCATCAAGCTCTATGAGTCTTGTTCATGCCTCCAATGGCTTCTTCCGATCATGCTTGTCTTCTCAAGTTCTTTTGCCATATCATCTCTATTGACGTGCAATCTCTCGTGACATCCTTTAATATTCCGGAGTTGTATTTCAAACTTCTAGGTTTCAACATCCTTGGCATGAACCATGGTCTAGTTCCTGACAAATCTCCAGTTTCTCGAGGTTTTGCTCCTCCAGCTTGGCTACTCTCATCTTCAGGGTCCTGAGTTCCTCATGAAATACTTCCTTGTCAAAATACTGCTTCTGGTAGATCCATCTTAACTTCTTGATGTAACACTCCAGATCCTGGTGATACACCGGCTAAGGTTAAAACTTCATCTTACTGATAGGTGCTCCATCAGCCTTCTTCCATCAAATCCATTCTGAAGAAATGCATCCTTAACTCAGCACGGTGACAATAGCATCAGCGGCGATGACATCACGGATAACCGTGTTTCTGCCCTTGTCATTGCCATGAGCTATCATTCCATAGTTGATATCTCCTGCCTTAGGGTTTTCTTTGACAAAACTTTAAGTTTTTAACTCTCCATGCTCCGGTCTTTCTCCGATACACCCTGATCTCGGGCATTGACAACTTCCATAATCTGTTAAGTTCCATAAGGGTAGCCTTCCTAGGTCATACAAATCTAGGGATTCTTCAGAGCCTTCAAATTCTACTTGTCTTCGGAGTCTTCAACCGTTGTAGTTTCCATTATTCAGATGCACAGTAAAATCCTCTTCATTCCGAAGCGGTCTTAGTTGTCCAATATCTGGTACTTCTTGGAGTGGTCTCATCAGTCAAATCTTCATGTGGTCAAAAGGGGAAAGGGATATGGTCTCACTAAAAGGAATTTTTGAATAAGCTCAGAAAAGAAGAGAGGTAAAAGATCCTTTTGAAAGGAAAGTTGTAGAGAAAAATCTTTGCTATGGGCTTGCCAGTTTCTAGGGTCACGTCCTACAGTCAACATGTGCTCTGATACCATCTTGTAGCGACCTGACCCGAATGGATCAAGTCTCTGTGCTTAAGTGTCATCCCTGGATCGGTATGCTGACACACACAGTACTCGAGGATTTATAACAGAGGTAAATCACATGTATAAAGTAACGTAAATACTATTACCTCAATCCAAAATAGCGGAAGTAACAAGGTTGTGGATTCCCATCAACACCAACGGCAAAGTTGAGTGTAGAAATCATAACCCTAACGTATCACTTACTCGTCGTAAGATAATCCTGCAACATGAGACGTTGCAGCCACAAAGGGTCAGTACATTGAATGTACTAGCAAATTCACACCATAGAGAATGATGAACAATGGCTATCACTACATGCATATATGGCTGGTGGAAAAGCTCTATGGTTATAAGGTTTTTGCGAAAAGCCAATTTTTCCCTACTGCAAAGGAATAAATTTTATTTAGCTATCATGGTGGTTGTTGAACATTGAGAATGGTTGACAGCATTCTCAATCCCAATTAAGTAACATCATTAAACCCAACAAAATTATTTAAAGTAACGTGATGAGATTCAGATGATAATCCAGGTACTAGATACTCAAGTTGTCCATAACCGGGGACACGGCTAATCATGATTAGTTTATACACTCTGCAGAGGTTTGCGCACTTTTCCCCACAAGACCCGATCTCCTCCGTTGGATTTCTCGCACTACATGGTGTTTGAGAAACGGATGACCGAGACATAGTCTTTCAGAAGCGTTTGCACCTTACGATGGGTAGACCGTACCACCTACTACCCCTACATCTGCTAGTCTACCACTGTAAGAGTTCACATGACTTAATCAACTATGCTAGAGCCCATAATAGCTTGTGGCTGCACACGGAAGTTTCTAGCATGAAAAATCTCATGATCCCTTTGAGCCTGGGTGGCGGTCCATAAAAAAACAGGCAATCCTGGTCTACCCAGGTGCCTAGACAGGCAATCCTAGAATAACCAGGTGCCTCAATCCACCCAGATGTGTGTTTAAGTTGCCACCTTAAGTAAACCATTAATTAACAATCTCACATCTGTCATGAAATACTCTCAAACCCAATCCACGTCTACGAGCATAGCATGGCAATGAAAGCATAACGTAATAGTAACTCCCAAGGTTTGAATGCAGGGCAATAGGTTCCTACCTCATCAACTACTTCCCAATACCCACATGTTATCAATCCTACTCATGCAATGTTTGAGGGTTGTAACTAATGCATAAAAACTGGGAATGAAAAGGGATATGATCGAAGTGTGAACTTGCCTGCAATGTTGATGAAGATGATTCGCACTCCAAAATCTTGATAGATCTACTCGTCACACTCCGGTCAATCTATCGTAAGCAAGCAATAGTAACCACACATAAGCAATCACTCAAAGATCAAAAAGATCGAAGAAGACAATTCGGAAAACATCAAAACCAAGCAAATAGCTCTTGCAACATAAAACAATTTCTAACATTACCAAAATTATGTGAATTTGGCCTTATCAGAAAGTTTAGGTCAAGAGCTTCGATTTGCAAAAAGAATCAACTGAAACGGAGCTACGAAACTCAAGTTATGATCAAACAAAGTTTGAATTAAAATCTGATCTAATTCAAAATTTTAAACTTTTCAAAAACATGTTTGAGTTGGATTACTAGATAGAGGGGATCATAACGAAGACGTGGGCGTTGGTTTCGTTGAATTTGGACTAACGAGTAAAAAGTTATAGTCGTTTGAAACCGAGGGACTAATCTGTAAAATAAAATAACTACAACTAGGTCCCTAGCATAAAAAAACAGAAAACGAAAAATCTAAATAGCGAACATTCGCTATCGAACACTACCGAACAAAAACCGTTCGCTACGAACCCTAACTAACGAATAGTTCACTGAATAACTAGACTTTAAAAAACAGATCTAGGTTTTTTTGTAGAAAACCGATCTAGGGTCTTTCTTTAAAAAAATGAAAACCAAACTGGTGAACCGGGGCGGTCTATTACCGGTTCGAGGCGGCTGTGGCGGCGGTTTCCGGCACGGCGGCGACGGTTGGCGGCGGGCTCCGGCGAAGCGCGGCAGCGGCGAGGCGAGCAAGGGGCGGCGCGACTTCGCGACGAGGGGCGAGGGCAGCGCGGGGAGCGGCGCAGTGGTGCAGGCGAGTGGCTGCGGGGGTGATGTGGCGCGGCAGCGGCGGCGGCGGCGAGATGCGCGCGGCGGTGGCAGCGGGATGCAACGCAGCGAGGCGAGGAAAGAGAGGCGGGGCTCAGGGCCGCGCTATATAAGGGGAGGAGACGAGGTGGCGTGGAGGAGGGGCAAGGCGGCGGCGGCTTCCGTGGAGGCCACGGCGCGGTGGCGTGCTGGCTCGGGAGTCCCTCCCAAGCTCGGGGACGATGAGGAGGTGGGCTGGGCCGCGGCCTGGGAGCTGGGCCGGCCCAGTCGGTGGGAAGGGTTTTTTTTAAACGTTTAGCAAACAAAAGAAATAATAAAACGATAAGAAATAAAAACAAACTATAGGCATACAATATACTAAAATTTGCAGAAAAAGATTTTCTACAACATGGACATTTTCCTAGCATTTAATAAAATACACACAAATTCTAATAATTCAAACGGTGCTACTGGTCTATTAAAATCCAAAAAAAATCATTTTTAAAATACCAAAATGATTTCAAATTAATTTTTCTCCAATTTTCTATTGTAGGGAATCATGTTACCCTAATTTCCATATGTTTTATTTTTGGAGAAAAATAATTTGATAAAACCCAAATAACTCCAAATTAAAATTAATTCCAAAAGGACTTTGAATTTGATCCTTGAAACTCCCAACTCATATTTCATAATTTGAAGAAGTCATTTTATCTTCGCTCGTGAAAATCATTGAGTTGCATAAAGTTTCAGAATTGGGAAAATATTTTCCCAATTGAAATTCAAATATTTTCAAACACCCCATTTCATTTAAAATAAATGGAACAAGTCATGTCATCTTATCTCCAGGGTTTTGTGATGAAAAGTATTTGAATTCACGGAGATCAAAAAGCAAATATGAAAGTTTGGGAAAGTCCTTTTATTCCCTCTCATTTAACTTTCAAAAAGTTTCGAATTTAACTCAATTTCACACAATCAATCAAACAATCAATCAAATCTATCTATTTATTATAACATTCCAAAATTCAGAATTTTGGGATGTTACAGACTCCAACTATGGACCAGACGACGACTGTGCGGTACGCCTGTTTCGGTGGATGACTGATAACATCAAGAAGCTTTGGAACGATGCCAGCAACAACAGGGAGACACCCTTCAGTCCTCTTTCTGTCAACCATTTCCCTTTGGATTGGATTGATGTGCCCTAGTAGACTAACAAGTATGAGTTCCACTTTTCTCTTTATCACTTTTGTTTAACTGTAGTTGTACTTAAGATGCGACATCTTTTATTCGTTGACTTTTTTTATAACACGATTCTTTTTTTGTGTTTGATGGTAGTATCGACTACGGATTCTTCATGCTTACGAATGTTAATTCGTATCATGATGGGGTTCTTGCAAATTATTCCCATGAAAATATCACAGATATCAGGAAGACGTGGCTGTACTCAATCGCTTGTTCCAACCTGTTTGAGACAGACTTCCAAGCTTTGTTTGGCTACTACACATGTAAGTCTTGGAACTTGGACTACTTACCTATACCAAATCTTTTATTCTACATGAACTTCATTCTTTCTTGAACTTGCACTTCTTCTTTGAGATCTGGCTGGGCTGCTGCTTTCAGATGGAGAGGAGCATTTCTTGTACATGAACTTCATTTTTTATCTTTTTTATTTTGCTTGTGTGTTCTGTTTCAGTATTTTTTTCCTTTCATTGCTTACTTTGACACGAGCATTTCTTCTACTAGAACTAGAACTTCAGAGATGATGCCTTTCTATGCTTTTGTTAGCTGTAGTTGAATGTTTTCCAGTTCATCAGTTTTATCTTGAACTGTGCCTTTTGGTTGTGCCTGAACTTCATTTAGTATTTAAATGCAACTAAATTTTTTAGATCAGCTTGACTAGTAACCATGTCATCTATATTAGTTGGGCTGCACATTGTGTTGTACCTGAACTTCAGTTATATTTAATCATCTTTTTTCTCTTGCTTTTTTTGCAGTGGAGCCATTGGACTTGACCTATTACCACTACTTATTCCTCGGGTCACAGGAATACCAGCCTAGGGAGGAATCGATGAGTACAGCTCCGATAGAAGATGATAGACCTCGAACCCTTATTCCTTCCAAGTTGGGGAAGCAGGCTGGTGGTATTCGTGGTACACCAAAAACCCCTTGCTCCAGGAAGGTTGGTGTAATCGAAACAGCCGAAGCAGAAGTGATTTCGTCTAATGATGATTTTGAGAAGATTTCTCACCCGAAGAACGGTAAATCTGCTGCTGGTACTGTTGCTGGGAGAGGTGGGAAGAATGTTGTCATCACGAGGAAACCGGCAGTTGAGTCTGGCAACATAACTTCCTCCAAGAGAGCATCACAATTGCCTTTGAAGTGGCGTTCTGCTATCGCTCCCCTAAAAAATACAGTTACCCTCATCTATCTGAGGCCTGGAAGTTGAAACAGTATGTGCTTAGTGAAGAGGGTCTGGAGAAGTATTCAGAGTGAGTTTTCTTCTTCTTAACTTTGTTGCTGCCAGAGATGCTAGTTTGTGTCTGAACATCTGTTGTTGTAGTATGTGGACTTCAGTTCATTTCTCCCTTGCCTTGGAGTTATATTGTCTGAACTTCTGTTGTTATATTGTCTGAACTATAGTATCTGAACTTCTGTTCATCCTTCCTTGCCTTTTGACTTATAGTGTCTGAACTTCTGTTTGCTGTTGTATCTAAACTTCTAATATTTTTTCCTATCCTTTTAAATCTGCAGCACAAGCTACTGCATGTTTACCATCCGTGGGAATGTGATTGACCTCATAGGACAAGTCCTTTATACCCTTTTTGGTGAAGGGCAGCAGATGGAAGGAGACGTAATGGATCATCTCATTAATTTGTGGAAGGATAAGCCGGAGACCTCTAAGATATTCTCTTCTGCTGACAGGGTTGTACTTAGTCCCTACTTCATACAGGTTTTAGTTCTTTTGCACCCATACCTCCCTTTTTTTGCTCTAGTTTTGGTGTAGTGGAGTTTGGGAGGTGTTTTAATTGTGTTTTTGTGAATGCACAGTACTGCCTGGAGTATGATTTTTTCGGTGCAACAGTTCCAAAGTTCGATGTACAAAAATCTGCCGGTCTCCTCCCAATGGTTGTTCGCAAGGAAGAAGACCTTCTTAACGCAAAGTTGGTTAGGTTTTCATAACTCTTGCTTTTTTTTATGTATATCCTTTTGCTAAGTTTGTCAAGAAGTTTTTGTTCATCCCGTTTCTTCAATACATATGCTTTATAGTTTGTGTTCACCGTTTCTTTCATTCTTGGCAGGTTTTTTTGATACTATTCAAGCCAATTGGCACAATGGCGCACTACAGTGTTTATGTGGTGAATATATATCATGGGAGCATTGACATCCTTGATTCGCTTCCTTATGCTAATATGGAAACGTCATGAACAAGTTTCCACGGAGACTGCCAAAATATCGTGAGTGTTTCTTAGCCTGAACCTCCTTTCATATTCTCTTGTTTGACATGAAGTTTTATTATGCCTTATGTTGACAAAATATGTTTCTTCCTCTGTTGTGGTAATACTGCTTGAACTGACTATCATTTGACAGTTGAACTTCTGCTATTTGTTTAGCTGGATCTTATGCAAGTGTTGCTTTTTATGTACCTGAACTTAACTATTTTGGTTAACATGTTTTTGACTTCATCTTATTTTGTTATTTCTGGCAGATCAAGAGATTTGTTGGGTTGCTCAAGGAGGTGTACGGCAAGGCTGTGTACAAAGCGAGCAAGCAGCCTAACTACGTGACTATTGCAAAGAGGTTGACTTTTATCGATGTTCCAAAGCAGAAGAATAATGATTGTGGTTTCTTTGCCATGAAGTTCTGCTCTTCATATGATGGCGATGATCTTGTTGAAGATTTTGGTGATGTGGAAGTATGTTTTGTCCTTGTTCTTGCCTCATCATCATTTCATTTTTCTTGTGTGTTTTTGCTGAGACGCTCCTGCTGTGGTTTTAGTTATCCGTTACTACACCATCGTTTCATTTTCTTTGTTTGCAAGCTGCTACAGATGACTGCAAGGCTGAGTTCATGCACACTCTAATGTTTAGCGAGAAGAATGAAGTCATGCGTGCAGAGCTCCCTAAAGAGATCCAGTCCTTTGGCCCGTGAATTCGAAGCATTAGTTTCATTGTAGATTTGATTTCGTACAAATTTTTTGGATTGATAATGATTGGAACGATTCCGTAAAGATTTGGTTGTAAGAATGTTTTAGTGATTTGTGTATCTATAGTTGCAACACTATTACTTATGATATTGTGGACAAATGTATTTGGTGTGAAGAATGATTTGGCTTGTGAATTTCAATGTACTGCATCGTTTTCAGTATCCATGTGTTGCATGTTTTTGCCCCAACAGATGTACCTGAACTTCTCCCTCGGCTATGGTTGAACTGCTTGTTTTTTTTGTTGTTTGATTTTGGGCTCCAACATATGATCGTAGACTTGAACTTATGCTTTGAGATGTGGCTGGGCTGCTGGTTTCAGATGGAGAGGATATTCTGTGTTGTGTAATGTATTGGTATTTTTTTTAACCCAACCAATATGTAGCCTTTTGCATAGAATCTATATTTGTTTTTTTGTGTTTTTTCAAGTGCAAATGGATTTCAGCTATAACTTTGTGCAAAAATATTCTCATACACTCCTTGATGTTTCTTTATCTTTTGTCGACATTGTACATAAACTTCTACACGTATCCAAACAGGACTTCACATTTCAACGCATTGTCATAGGCTTGCTAACCTTAGTTCATACGGTGAAACTTTATTTTTAAGCATATTTTTTCCTACATCGATTTTATATACCAGAACTTCTTCTATAAGCTGACCTGAACTTCAAAACTATATGATTTATTTGCTGGTTGCTCTTTTATGGAATAAAACACCAGCACCTCCTGCCATAGATATACCAGAACTTCCACTGTAATCTTACTCAATGTTCAGTAAATCGTTAATCGATAACTACTCGGTCAGCTAGGGAGTAGGGATTAATCGTGAATCGACCGATTAATCGGAATTAATCGGTTGACCATTAATCGACCAGTTTTTCTTATAAATCTCAAAATCCTGGTGTCGAGACTAGATTTTGGCCACACAAAAATGTAATTTAAATGAATAAGTACCCAATATGAAGGAATGTTCACCATGAAGGTTATTCACATTGGCAAGGCGAACAACTTTTATGTTTCGATTATTTTGATTCGTGGTCATATGTGACATGTGAGTTCAAAAAAAACCAAACTGTTATATGAGTGTATGACAACAATGCTCTAAAATATGATATATTCAAAAAGTACGGCAACAATCATTATGTGCTCTATCTCTAAGACATGTAATAAATTAATATCAAATAATAATAGTTCTTGCATTTGCATAATATAACATGGTCCACAAGTATGAAATGCAGCAACCTATGCTTGCTGCTATGTTGCTGTCATCATTCATCAAACATGTAGTTATACAAAATAAAAAATACAAAAGATGAAATGCAACAACCTATGTTTGCTGCTATGTTGCTGTTCTACTACCCCTTCTACCTCAACATGGTCTCTGGCATGAAGAGGTGGCAAGGAGGGTCCGAAGAGCTAGGCGCGTCCACCTGCTTGTTGTTACCCGGGTCGTCGGCATGAGGAGGCAGCAAAGACAGTCCGGAGGGAGAGGGCAACCACCTGCTTGCTTGCCACAACCACGTGTGAGCTGGGGATGGGGTAGATGTGGGAGGAGAGGGGAGGGTGAGGCAGCGAGGAGGGGCCGGAGAGGAAGAACCGCCGTTGGCCGGTGGCAGGGGAACAGAGGCTGAAGGCGGCAAGGAGAGGTGACACATCCACAGTGAGGAGGGGGGACAGGGTAGATGCGGGAGGAGGGGAGCGAGAGGCAGCGAGGAGATGCCGGAGAGGAAGGGCCGCCATTGGCGCGGGAGGGAGAACGGCGGCGAGGAAAGGCGACACGGCCAGGGTGTAGAGGGGGATGGGGTAGATGTAGGAGGAGGGTGAGGCGGCGAGGAGATGCGTGAGAGGGAGGGCCATCGTTGGCCGGCAGCGGGGGAACGGCGGCGGCGCGGGGTGGGTAGTGTAGTTGGGCGGCAGAGGAATGGCGGCGGCGCGGGGTGGGTTGAGCTTTGCCTCTGCCAAACCTAACCCACGGGCCATGGGTGAGGATTGAGGAGAGAGACGAGGGAGGGTAATTTTTACAGAATACCCCCTGTGAGTCCGGTGATTAATCGGTCTGCAGCGGTTAATCGTTTGTCAGATGATTAATCGGTGGATTAATCCCCAGGCCGAATAACACTACCGAATACATGTAATTTACAAGGTGGATGGCCGAGTAAAGATTAATCGGCCGAGTAATCGGCTATTCGTCCGGTTTTTTGAACAGTGATCTTACTTGAACTTCATAGTCTATATTTTTCATTTTTGTTCTTGCTTGCACTGTGCATGCAATACATCACCAGCACAACACTTCCTACCATAATATACCAGGACTTCTGTAGTAATATTACTTGAACTTCACAATGTATATTTTTCATTTTATTACTGCTTGCTCTTTCATGCAATACATCACAAGCACCTCCTCTCATACTATACCAGGACTTCTGCAGTAATATTACTTGAAATTATAGTGCATAATTTCTGTGAAACTTCAACAATAGAAGTTCAAGTAAGCTTCTCCTAAAATATTGTTTCAAAAGTGGAATAACATTATGCACATTGACATGACATAAGTTTTGCTTTGTTTAATTGACCTAGTCTAACTGTTCATGAGCCTTGTGCTCCTCCTAGGCTTTGGTGGTAGTGGTTTTTCCTTGACATGTACCTCTTCCTCTTCATCGTCCTCTTTCTCTTCCTCTTCATCGTCCTCTTCATCTTCATCTTCCTCTTCACCGTCCTCTTCCTCTTCCTCTTCATCGTCCTCTTCCTCTTCGTCTTCTTCTTCTTCGATGGTGTCTTCATCTTCGTCTTCCTCTTCATCTTCCACCACTATCTTATTGCTGGCTCTAGGTTTTGCTTTCTGTTTCTTCTCTGGCTTTTTGCTTGTCTTTTCAGCATCTGCGCGCTTCGGGCATGTTCTTGCATTATGTGGTTCATACTCCTTGCATACGCTACAAAGTCTAGTGCTTTCTTTCTATGGGTGTGGTCCCTTCTTTTGTTCTATAACTTTGGGCTGCTGTTTTTGAGCTTTGGGTTGCTTGACCTCCTCGACATTGTTTCTTTCCAAGAGTGTTGGACAGGTCAGCTTGTTTTGTCCCACAACCTGGTTGCACACACTACATTTCTTGTGTCCAAGTGGCACTCCGTTCTCATCGAGCACGACGACTCTTCCTGCAGGTGGTGCCTTTATTTGAGCTCTCTTGTCACTTTTCTTTGCTGCAGAAATTTTCTTCCTACCCTTTGTTTCAGAATACAACGGCAGTTTCATCGTCTCTTGCTGTTGCTGCTCCATTGATTGGCCACCACCCTGCTTGCATTAGTTGGCTTCAGCGGCGGTGTTGAGCATTTCAGCTGCATAATAATGAAGGTCATCTTCAATTTCAGCGTCCTCTTCAGCCATCCTTTTGTCAACATCCGCTTGATTTGCTGAATGTATTGCATCAAGCTCTTCCACGAGCTCTTGAGAACATAGTAGGCTCTATCATATTGCTGGTCACATCTCATTGCTTTCTTGTTAACCATCAAATTTAGCTGCAGCAAGATGTCTTGCTTCGATAGTCTTGAGCTGCCATCCAATGCAGTTGTGTTGTAGTCCCTTGTATCAAAGGTTGGTTGTGATTTTGCAGTCTTTGTGTATCATTTGAGGATATACTTGTTTGGAAATTTGTCAGGCTTCAGGTAGTCCAGTATGTTCATGATGTGAAGGCAGAACAGACCTCCATTTTGTGTTGAATGCAGAATACATAGTTTGTGAGCCAGCAATGAGTTTCATATATTTTGATATGATACTACTAGTTTAGCTATTTATTGAGTTTGTTTTTCCGGTCACCTGTGTGTGTCCATAGCTTGCATTCACACTCGTATATTTCATTCTCTGGGTCAGCTACAACCTGGAATTCATGCTTTGACCAGGAAAATCTTTCTTCATCATCATGGCCAGGCTTGTTTTTTTTTTTTGAGGAACTAGACAGTAGGAGAGGCTCCTACTGTTTTTTCATATATATAAATGTGTGGGGGTGTTACATAGTTACAATTCATGTACAAATGGGGAGGTTGCCAACCTGCACCCCCTAGTGTGGGGTGAACAAGAAAGAAAAGGGCAGGAAAAGCTAGGCTAAGGAGTGTACAAAGGATGTGATGGAGGCTCCAAGGGCCTCTTTGGTTCTGTGTTGCAGCAAGCTAAAATATTGAATGAACCTATCGAGCCAAGTGTCAATACTAGGTATGGTGCCTCTGAAGTGTTTATTGTTCCTTTCTTTCCATAGGCTCCAAGCAGCGGTCAAGAAAATATCAAAGAAGAATAATGGTCCGTCCCAGGTTTGGTGCATCCCATGAAGGAGTTGTAGTCTACATGAATACGAGGGCCAAAGAACACCCAGTTTGCTCCAACATGCTTGGCTGAACGAACACGAGAAGATCATGTGATCACCCGTCTCCTCAACTTGCAGCCCACAAAGCAGGCACGTGTGATCATCACTAATGTTAAAGTGCCTTCTTTTCAACATATTCCTAGTGTTTAGCTGGTCATGAATGAGAAGCCACCCGAAGACTTTGATACGCATAATGCAATGCGATTTCCACAAGTGCGAGAAGGTAGGATGTGCCTCAGCCTCTCTAAAGCGGAATATATAGTAGTCTGATGCCTTGAACTCAGATTTTCCCCATGGATACGACTAGACGTCATTCAAGGAGGTGGAGGGTTGCAGATGCATGGATATTTCCTAGAGCTCATGAACTTCGTCCAACACTTGTGGAGATAAGGGTAGGTAGAAATTTTCATCTAGTGTCGTGCTGCCCACGAAATCTTCAACTGATACGTCTTCTTTAGTGGTAAAGGAGAAGGCCCGGGGATGGGTGATCTCAAGGACATTATCATTCCATAGATCTTTCCAAAAGAGAGCCGTGGAGCCATTGACTATCTGGACACGTGAGACTCCTCTATAAACGGGCGTGAGTTTGAGTATATCACGCCACCAGAATGAGCCCATTGGTTCAGCTGCGTGTGGGATCTTGTCTGTGTAGTAGTTGTCCCAAAGAAGGCTTACCCAGGGGACGTCCATCCTGTTATAGAACTTGTGTAAGAATTTCAAAAGGAGTGCCTTGTTCTGGAGTTTAATGTTGATCACCCCAAGACCACCGTATTTTTTAGGCTTGCAAACCATCTCCCACGCAGCCAAAGAGCTGCACTTGTCACCTTGTTCAGTATTTTTAGTCCAAAGACATCTTCTTCTTATCCTATCGAGCATCTCGATCAATTTCGGAGGGAGTTTCAATGTACACATGGCATATATGAGGAGGGAAGTGACCGTGGCATTGAGCCATGAAAGTTTGCCTCCATAAGACATCATGGCTATCATCGAAGTGAGGTGCCTTTCAGCAGAGCACACCAGCGGCATAAGATCTAGAATTGTTGGTTTATACGTGCCAAGAGGTAGGCCGAGGTATGTGAAAGGCATGTGGCCCACAGAACAGCCAAGAACACGCGCCAAGTCCACAGTCACGTCAGGGGATGTGTTGATCGGTATTAGAGTAGACTTATGGAAATTGATTTTCAAACCGATGGACGATGCGTAATCCATCAGGATCCCTTTGATAGTGGCAGCCTGCTGAGGACAGGCAGGTAAGACTAAGATGGTGTCATCGGCATACTGGATAACCGGATAATCTGTCTGCCCAGCACATGGAAAGGGTAAATGGATTCGGCCCTGTCGGAACGCCTCATTGACAGCAGCTTGTAGGAGATCAGCGGCAAGTACAAATATAAGAGGCGATAAAGAGTCGCCTTGCCGAACGCCACTATGACAATGAAATTGTCGGCCGGGTACACCATTAAGGATAACAGAAGAGTGGCCAGTGGAGAAGATGGACTTGATCCAGGAGATCCATTTTTCATTAAACCCCATGTGCTTCATGATAGCGAGCATAGGAGCATGCTCGATGGTATCAAAGGCCTTCACGAAATCAAGTTTCAAGATAATGATTGGTCGTTTGGAAGCTTGGCATTGGTGGATGTATTGGAATGCCCATGCGAGGCAATCTTGGATCATGCGCCCCTTGATGAAACCATATTGATTCCTGTGAATAAGATTGAGAATGACACGTTGAAGACGATTAGCAAGGAGTTTGGTGATTAGTTTGAGGCAACAATTTAGCAATGTGATCGGCCTATAATCATTGACTGTCTCCGGAGAGTTTTTCTTGGGGATGAGGGTAATGAGGCCATCATTTATACTTGTGAGATCGAGGTCTCCAGTATGAAACTGGTCACAAAGGGCATAGAACTCATTTTTAATGATAGGCCAACAGGCTTTTAAGAAGGCCCCACTAAAACCATCCGGACCTGGTGCATGATCGGCCCGCATTTCCTTGATAACGGCGTCAATCTCAGCGTGAGTAAAGGGTGGGTCATGTGATCAAGGTTGTCATTGTGGTGGATTATTTCATGGAGATTGAACTTCATTTCAGATGGGGTAGAAGTACCCAGGCGATCTTTATAAGTTTGGAACAGAAGGGCTTCCTTGCTTGGATGATCTTCCACGATCGTGTCATCATCAGTGCGGAAATTGGCAATATTGTTTTTTCTATAACGCTCCGTGGCCACTGCTTGAAAGAATTTGGAACTTGATCCAGCGGATGGTGCATCGCTTTTTTCCAATACTGTTTCTGATAGTTAAGTATCCGTAGGACATGCTTTTTCAGGATCTTTCTGAAGTTTGCCTCTGGTATGGTGAGGAATCTACTGTTTTCAAGTTCATCCAAGTCTGCTAGGGTTTTATTATAGTTAGCAATTGCCACAGAGAGACGAGAGATGTTTTTACTCCAAATTTTGAGGGCATGTCTGAGCATTTTGAATTTACGGCAGAGGACGATGGCAGCATTGTTGGATCGGACAGGTCTATTCCACATCTCTTGAACAAGATCAAAAAAGGCAGGGTGTAAAATCCAGTATGATTCAAAACGGAACATCTGGCATCGAGGGATAGAGGTTTGGATGGATACCGAGCATGGCACATGATCGGAAACAGGCTTACCCAAGGGTTTGACAACAGTATTAGGGTAAACATTAGTCCAGTGAAGTGAAGTAAAGAACCAGTCGAGTTGTTCCAAAAGGGGTTCCTGTTGCATGTTGCTCCACGTGAACGAACGTCCTTTAATGGGGAGCTCAATGAGATTTTGAGAGCGGATAATATCATTGAAGGCGATCATATCATTAGGGCAACCCCCAGGTTTGTTTCGATTATCAGGGGCACGAATATAGTTAAAATCCCCAAGTAAGAGCCAATCTTGATCGCTTGGGATGTGAAGAGCATATAACCAATTAGTGAATTCAATCCGTGCATCGCCGGAGCAGGGACCATAAATATTGGCTAACGTCCATTTCTGGGAAGATTGCGTGCTAATAAAATCAATAACCAGAGCGTATGGATCAGAAGACGCCACAGAACCAGAGAAACAGAGCTTTTCCAAATGGTAATTAAGCCACCAGACGCACCATTCGAGGGAACAAAAGCAAACTTATCAAATTGTCTAGGACAGCAGGACTTAATGAAATGCAAATCAAAGGAAGTCTTTTTCGTCTCCTGCAGACAGACAATGAAGCAACCACTAGAGCGAATAGCATTATTAAGGGCAAGTTGTTTGTCTTCAGAATTAAGCCCCCGAATGTTCCAGCAGAGAACATTCCAACTACGCAAAAGAGCCATTAAGAGCAGAAGAATTAAGCAGCGGGCGAAGCTGGAGCGCCCCCAAGATCTTCAGGTGGTGGAGGACCTGCGTCCATGGATGGTGCAGCAGCATCTTCAGCAAGCAGGAGTGCATCAGTGACCTCTTCCGCGGGAACAGCACATCTGTTAATAGCAATGTCTTGTATGATGCTGATAGGAGTTGGAGGAATCCCCTCAAACTGATGCCCATTTGCATTAGCAGATGAAGATGTGGCAATGGAGGGGATCATTCTTGGTTTAACCCTGGAAGTGGTAGGACGAGCATCAGACACCGGAGGCACTCTGAAACCATTGTACCTGGTAGAGCGATTGCTGTGGCGAACTTCAGCAGTAGAGACCGGAGCAGGAGCACGAGCACGGCGAGCACGAGTAAGAATCGGGCCTGAAGAGTTCTTAGTGTCATTGAAAGTAGCTAGACCGAGGTTGTCTCTCACCAGCCTGGGCGAGGGTGCATCAGATGGTAAAGTAGTAGAACCGTGCAGCAGGTTGTCATCAGAGTTGTGAGGCCCCAAAATTTGCAGCGGTAACACGGGCTCAATGGTAGTGTGAGTGACAGAGGAGACCAAGCTCTGAACTGCATCAGAAGATGGATGGCTATCCTCGATTTCTTCGAGCACCACTGAGGAGGAAGGCAGAGCAGGTTGTGTGAAATGGAGCCCGCGGGCACCAGCAGACATAGTGATAGACACCTGGGTGACAGAATCTCTGAACCCAAAACCGGAGCGCCAAGGGCCAATAGTAGAAAGCGTAGGACGTAAAGCATGGAAGATCATGGAGTTGATCTACTGCCTTGGAATAGGGTCTGCTAGCAGGAGGTTTATCAAGTCATTACCTTGGGTAGACAGACCAAATTGGAGGCCCAGATTGTGCATAGCCACTGTGACAGTGACAGAAGATTGAACTTCTTCATTCAGAGCAGAAGGGGTTGCACCAGAAGGCACTAACAACAGAACAGGACTGTCATCAGAACTAACATCAGAAGAGGAAAATGTATCATTCCATGCCTCCATGGCATTATCAGTGATGTTGTTATCCGGAACCACACCATGCTGGACAGCAAGTCCTTGAGCTGCAAGCCAGGCCTGGTAATTGACAAGGTGGGGCGTCATGGGGGTAGAGGTGGGGAAGGAGGTGCATGCCACTCTCCCCATCCTGCATTGTTCTGAGCAGGTTGAGCATTTCCAATATTGGCCTCTCCTGCAGCTGGCGCAGCATTCTGAACTAACCAGTTGTGTACTTGCTGCTGGTAAAGCTGTTCAGCGGTAAGTTCAGGCCCAAATTGCGGATGAGGGTTGCCATCCGGTGGCGGTGGTTCTTCACCAGCCGGGGGAACTTCAAGCAACTGGCCGTTCCAAACATTACTCCGAAGGATCGTGACCTGCACAGTCCAGCAATCCCTAGCTCCACCAAGTTGCCATACCACAAAACTTTTAGGAATTAGGCGTAATATGATAACACGTGCCTTCAACAAGATAAAATGCTTGTCTTGCCACGGATTATGCCAAGAAACAAGAGATCCATATCCACCTAGAGCCTTGGTAATGTAGTAATCAGTCTGATAATCGTAGGGAAAGCCAAAGAACATGAGCCAAACCTCAGGGCTGAAGGAGGTGGTGCATCGATTGAGCGCCTCATTGTGGGGCACGAACGTGATGAGAAAATCCTCTTATTATAGCTCCAGAGGCATGTTGACAGCAGTGTCCCGCATGAACGAGTCGACGAAGCCGAAGGGTCCAATCCCAAGCGGATGGTCACTTGATTCAGTGGTGAAGAGCTGGGCCTCATGAAGCAGGCCTTCGATCATGGCGCGGATGGCCGCGCAGCGATGCAGAGGAACGTAGGCACTGGCCTCTGCCACGACAAGGAAGTCGTGGTTGAGCGGAGGGATCGGGCCGACGACCATCCCGCTACGAACTAGCCGATCAGCAGGGCCAGGTTCAACAGCGAAGCCCGGCGACAAGAACGGCACCGGGTTCAGGGGGTAGTTCGCCATGGCTGAGGTGATGGAGGTGGGCGGTGGAGTGTGGAGCGTTGATGGGACTGCGCGCTGCGGTGGTGCTGGGAAAATCGAGGCAGAAGTTGGACCGTGAGGGGTAGGGGTGGGCGAGTGAATAGCCTTGGGTCTCCACACCCATTGTTTGCTAAAACGCAGCCTGCGACATGATTTCACCACGTGTCCATAGAATCCACAGATATCACATCGGACGGTCTGCTTCGGCTTTGGTTTGGAAGCAAACAAAATGGAAGGAGCTAGGATAGCGGGAACCGAAATAGAGTTGCCAGAATAAACATCATTAGGATGGGCAGGAAGATTGTTTCCTTTTGATGGGCAATTAGTAGATTTGTGGCCTGGAGCGGAGCAGTTAATACAAATTAATCTAGCATGGCAAGATGATTTTTGGTGACCCCACTGTAAACATCGAGAGCACAGGGCCGCCCAATTTTGCGATAAAACTTGGATTTCCTTGAGAGAGTATTGGGCTTGGGCCAGGTTAGCTTTGTGCCGGACCGATAGCCTCGCGGGCCACGAAACATGTGTCGGGGCATATTTGAAGGCCGACGACAGAAAGCATTGTGGCAGTGGAGGGTAAGGCACCGATAAGGGGAAATTGAATTGTCCCAATTTAATGCAAAGTAAATCATGTCGCTCCTCAAGCTCCGCCTGGCGCAAGAAATGCTCAATTAATGACGCATGATCAGCGGGCGCCGTTGCCGGTGATGAATGCCCAAAGTTTTGAATGTCGGAAAGTTGCATAGGATGAGCATGATCATGATCCAAATCCGTAACATGATCTCGTAATGACTGAAGAACTAAAGGACTCCTGGATGGCAATGAGGAGGATGCTTCAGCATCATTTGCATTAGAGAATTTCATATGATCAATAGGAACTAACCCAAATTTGCATAAAACCTCCTTGGAATTATCATCCAGAGCTGAACCACGGTGAAGGAACTTCAATGAGGATTTAAGCGAAACCGGCCGACGGGTAGCAATATCCAAAAGTTCCTCATCAGCATGCCAAGCCGAGTTCAAAATAGGGGCTCGTGCAAAACGACCATTAAACAAATGGAAATGGCATACAAAATCAGGCCAGGCACGATCCTTGAGACGATAGACGAAATGCCCAACCTTGTTATTAGCCACAGAGAAGCGAAAAGATCGGGAATTGAGCTTAGAAACACAAAATCCGGAGCTGATGCCACCAATACAGCATTAAAGAGCCACTCCAACAGAATCCACAATGAGATTGAACGATGCCGAAGAGAAGGAGACCACTAGGAAGAACTCCTTGGAGTCTCGCGAAGGAGAGAAATGAACGGTGGATCCAAACCTTTTCCTCACCTGATCTGCAAGGGCTAGCCCAGGAGCAAAATCCCAATGCAGAAGACCTTCCATGATGATCAAGATCAGAGGACGCCATATGGTAGTACACAAGGTACTTAGTGTGCTCTACTTTACGCTTTGCGTGAAATAGCGTGGCTTTTCTCATCCTATTCCTCATCTCGGTGTACACGGCTCTCGTGTACTTGATAGACATGTCTTCCTCATAGCCGTAAGTTGTTTTTTTCATAGCATTGGTCTGCACATGTCAAAAAGTAAGATATTAGTCGAAGCAGAGTCATGGGTTTCATTTTTTACAATTCAAAATGCACATGTTTGAAGGAAAACAGAACATGATGGGGGTGTTTTTTTGTCGTCATACCATGCTGGTCATTGTTTGCTCGTTCTCCTTCTGCATCCGAGTTTGTATGCAAGCATTTACCAGCCTAGCAAACTTCTGTAGGTTCTGGGTCCCCTTGACAAACCCTTTCTTGAGCACGTGGTTCAAGCTCTCGCTTCGTTGTGTCGAAGTCATTCTAGCATAGAAAATGTTCTTGTAATATACTGAAATCCACATCTTCCTATCACTCCACAGCTACATCATCATCTGGTCCTTCTCCAGGTTGTACTTGTGTACGAGTTCAGCCTAGGCATCTTCAAACTCCGTTGGCATCAGCGGCCAGTTTAATATAGCTGTGAACTCCTCTGTGAATGTTTTATACTTTTTGTACAGCAACGCGAGGTATTCCCTGTACTTCTTCATGATGTGCCAACGGCATATCTTGTGGACGGTGTTTGGGAATGATTATGGTATAGCTTTTGCCATCGATGGGCACTGGTCTGCATGAATTAAAAAATATGAAACTTTCTTCTTTTTTGCATTGATTGTGAACTTATGTTGTACAAGTACTTGAACTTCACATCTAGCGGTATGGCTATCTAAGAATGTCACATGTATTTTTTCTTACAACAGTGTTGCTGAACTTCTTTGGTACCAGTGCTTGAACTTCACAGGTAGCAGTAGGACTAACTTGTAGTGTCACACTCAAATTTTTTCTTAAAACAGTGTTGTTGAACTTCTGTGGTACCACACTACAACAGGACCCCTCATATAGCAACGCATTTTTCCGTATCTAAATGTCCATATATGCGTTGTTAGCGTCTTTACCAACGGTTTTGGATGCATAGCCTTATCCAGTGTTGCTAGCGCATAATGCAATGGTTATACTTACGTTGGTAAAAGGAACCGTTGCAAGAGTACAACACATAAAACTGACTTTTACAACACTCATATACGTTGGTGGTTAATGTCCAGGAATTCAAATCTCATCTACAGGATTTCAAATCCCATTACTTGGCCACAAAGAATTTGCAATGCTTCAGGTGTTTTACATATAAAATGTGAACAATATTTTATATATTGCCAGTAATTAAATTAATGCTCCACATAATGGTGATAAGTATGTATATCAAGTCGGAATAAAAAATATACGCATGACAGGAAGAAATCATATATTGAAAAAACTGTGGGATTACAATAGTTGATATTACATGAGGAATAACATCCAAATGTGATGCATAACCTGAATATTCTCTTGACAGCAAAACTTAAACTAAAATCATCCATCAACATCCCTACAACTTAAACTAAAACTTAACTGAGGAACATCATCCAACAGGAAAAGCATCCCTACAACTAAACTAAAACTGAGAACAGCCATCATCGTCTTCATCGTGAACCGGGAACATCATCATCATCATTGCAGTATACTTGCCACGCACCCATATAATCATCCGTATATCTTTTGAATCTACAAACAAAATAACAAAATGAACTATTAATACACAATGCATTGACATGATGCAAATAGTGATGGGTTGCCCAACAAATAGGAAACATTACTTCTTACAATGGGTCATTACTTTCGAAACATTGGTTGCCCGCCTAGATTACAACTATTACAAAGAAATGTTGCGACCTGAAAGTATTCCCTTACAACTCAATATACTACTTCAGGTCACAAAACAAACATAAATAGACTCGGAGAAAAATAAACAGATGTGGTTGTGGCCTAAAAGCAAGCCGCTAATAACGTAGTACCTACTTCGTTGATGGACTAAAAGCATAATAGACACTGCTTGTATGGAATAGTGCAAGCGACATAATGGGAAATTCAGCAATTTACAAACCATGACAGTAAGAGTTCATGAGGGTAATTCAGCAATTTATGAATCAAAGTGGTATGAGCTCAGTGGTCACTTTAGCAATGTACAAATCAAAAAGGCAAGAGCATCTAAGAAGAACATTACTTGCATTTCCGTCTTCGCAAACAGTTAACATATGGAGATCGCAGACAATTACCAGAACTATGACTACGGACACTGTTGTATCTTGGACAAATCTACTCGCAGCTCCAGCCATCCGTGATGTCACCTCCATCTCGGCAGTGCCGGAACTGATGAGTGCGGCGCCTCACATTAAATTATACACAACAATAGGTACACAATTGGCGAGATAGGAGTACATAAATAGTTGAATAAGAGTAGAAAAGAAGGCTGAAAAATGGTTAGAGCTAATCTAAGCAATAAAGGAATAAATAAATAATCACCTCAACGGAAATAGTCTTAGTTGAAGGTAAAAATCAATGATGTACTATGAATGTAGAGACTGGCACATTGAAAATCACCGAATGGCATTGACTATTTCTTTCTTCGGAAACCTGCGCACAAACAAACAGTGAGCCTCTATTTAACGAATGACTAATATGATGATTAACAGTGAGCTGCTGCCGGTGTATATGTGCGTGTGCTTGCTGCAAGCTTTAGTATATGAATGTTTGCACATGAACATGCATAAAGCTCAGGTGTAGGTTGCATCTAAGTGGGGTATTGGGATTCAGTTTTTTTACACTATGATGTACAGCGGTAATAGATAAGTACCTTTTTTAGATTAGTAGATAAGTACTTGGTATAGATGAATCCTTTGCATTGACTTGACCCAAGTGCATATATAATAACTGCATGCTATGAGAGCAGTGGCGGAGCGTGACCAAAACACAACAGGGGGCCAAATCCATCTAAAACACACAATATGCATGAAAAAGCTACTCATCATAGAACACGTGTAAGCGATGATTTGTAGGGATCCCATAATTATATGACTAAATAATATGTCGTTTCCATTGTTGCTATATATCGAAATCAGGAACTTATAATGCATCAAATTTTCCAGCATTTAACCGATGTAGTGGACATCTATATGAATAAATTATCATCACACCTGGCTTCTAAGTTACTCTCTCCGTTCCAATCAAAAAATAGGACATACACTTTCTGTAGTACACTAACCAAGCAATTAGCCAGGCAAGCAGGAAGCACCAAAAAGCAGTGTCCAATGCGTTTGGTTTCAATCAACAAGGAACCGTAACCCAGCAAGAGGATTAAGGTCCAGTGCGCACACGTGCTGGTGCGTCCACCGTCCGGCGTGGTGGCTTGCCGGCGTCAGCGGCATGCAACTCCAAGCCTTCGACTGATAAGAAGGGGATAGACAAGTCAATAAATAGGAGGAGCCAAGGAGGTCATCAGACGAACAGACGAGTTCACAATGGTCGGTCGCTCAAATCATGTCAGCGGACGATGGTTCACAATAGTTGTGGCCTGGTAGTGATCTAGCCCTGTAGTAGCAGTCTATCGGAGCCGTGGAGAATCGGGGATGGATGCTGTTCCTAGACTGCTACTGGGCATTATCTCCTGGGTTGTGCTAAAGTAGTGAATAAACTTGGTATAAAATTATTTTTGTAATTTTGGAAGGGGGGTCGTGGCCCAGTTTCGCCTCCACTACCCTCCTCCAGTGTATGAGAGGACAATCACATAACCAAATGACAAAGAAAATGTGTATTGTCTTATTTATCAGTGTTCTGAATCATATCAACAGCATCAAAGCAAAATCATAGAAGAAATAATGTGGATTATTAATTCACCTTCTCACTAAACACAAAGATGTACGTGCTTTCCCCAACAGGTCCACGTCCACTAGTATTTGCGCTGGACGTGAAAGCCACCATTAGAAAGGTACTACCTCCACCTAAATAACCTGACCATCAGACTCCCAAAAAGTGTGAAATTGCAACAAAAACTTTGATTAGTAACTCATCACAACTGCAATACAGAGATCTATTAAGACTGGATCCCTCCTTAAATATTGTAACTCTTGTAATAGACTATTTAACATGGGGTCCGCACATATGAAGTAGTGCTTCTCTACATATTAAAAATAGAAAGGATTAACGACTCATCTATCAAGGATGGATGAGTTAGCACTTAGCAGCGCATAAGAATTTTTAAAACTTTGATGCTCCAGTGATATCTAATAATTACTAATTTAATAGAGTAGCAATCAGTGCATAAATGTAAATCAACGGAGATTAGAAGTCAGTCTACAGGCCTATCAATGTTCGTTAGTGAATTGCACAAGGGCCAAACTTTTTTGACAGGGATTAGCAGCAATAGAATCGGGGGTGTATACCTAGATTTCTATAGGAGAAGAGAAGAACAAAGGTTAGAGAAAGGGGAGAGAGAGGCCAAAGCCAGGGGAGGGGATTCACTCACCAGACGAGAGGACGACATGGCCACCGGCGCCTGAGCCGACGCTCGAAGCCCTAGCCATCGGGGAAAGGTTGCGGGGTCAGCTTTGGTGGCCGCTACCACCGGATTTAGCCGCATGGAAGGGCGCCACGGTGTGAGTGGATGTCAGGCTGTGCTTTCGTGATGGCGGGATTTGCCGGCTGGACGTCGCCTGAATCAGCCGCCGCAGGTGGCGCAACGAGGAGTCGCACCAAGAGAGAGAGATGGGATGTGAGAGGGATAAGTGGGTGGTGAGTGGGTGATGCGGCGGATCCGGTAGCCTCCGGAGCTGCGAGGTGGGAGGAGGGAAGGGGAGGGCCGGCGGCGAGGGGGAGAGGAGGGTGACGAGACGGTTGGTGGCAGCGACTTGGGAGAGAGGAGGGGCATCGGGGGATCTATTTCTGGCGCATCTCTCTCCTTCCCTGTTTTTCTTTGGTATAAGTCCCACGATAGGGTCAAGAGATGTAAATCTGTAATGCATATCTGCAACCTTTAATATGCGTATCTATTATGAATTTTACAACGTTTAGCTAAAATGTTGTAGAATGTGCGTTGATTTATAAGGGGTATTCTTGTAGTGACAGTGCTTGAACTTCACATAAATAACTATATTTTTCTGAACATATTACATATATTTTTCTTACAGCTTTTTTCCTTGAACTTCTGTGATTCCTGTATTTGAACTTCACATTCGTAACTAATTTTTTTCTAAACATGTGATAGATAATTTTGCTTTCTTGTACTGTTAGTTGGACTTCTGTGCTAACAGTGGTTGAACTGCTTGCTTTACATTATTTTTCAGATAAAACCAATGTACCCAATACAGACCCATAGACTGAAAAAATGATGAAACTTAAAGAGGTTTTTTTGAACTCACCTGTTAGAATGCAAGTTGGGTGCTTTTTGTTCATGCACCATACAAATGTATCGAACAACCACTTGAATGAGTTTGCATCTTCGTCTCTGATAAGGGCAACAACAAATATCGTTGACTGCAAGTGATGGTTTGTTCCGACAAACACTCCCAGAGGCATATGAAATCTGTTTGTCTTGTATGTTGTGTCAAATGTTATGCAATCGCCAAAGTCTTGATAGGCTCCTCGGCAGCTTGCATTGGACCAGAAAATGTTTTTAATTGACTTGTCATTGTCTACTTGTATGTCATAGAAAAACTCATCATTGATTGCCTTCATGTCTTTGAAGAATGAAACAAGTTTCAGCACATCATCCAAATCATCTTTCCTTGCATTCATGGCTTTCCTGCAAATTACATGCAAACATGCATTTGTTATTTTTGCTAGCAAAGGGTTGTGACCTAGGATGCTATGTACATTGCAGTATGTGGATGTTTAAATACTTACTGGTTTAGTAGGTCTCGTTCGGTCATGCTTAGGAAGTATCTTCCATCTTCATTTTCAGATAGCATGGGCATGACTGTTGTGTGCTTGACATCATGGTACTGCAGGAGCTTTACATACTCCAAAATAGTGGGGTCATAATTCTTGTGTGAGTGCAAGAATACCAGCATGTCATCAGTTTGCATGAGTTTGTGATTATGATTGTACTCAATGTCCACTACCACACATGTGTTATCCTCCTGCACCTTCACCCTCATTCTTGCATTGCAGCCTGTTGCTACCTCTTGAGCACTGCGTTGGTTTTCCCTTGAAGTGGAAAGGGTGATGCAGTAAAGTTGCGTAAGTATTTCCCTCAGTTTTTGAGAACCAAGGTATCAATCCAGTAGGATATCATGCTAGAGTCCCATGCACCTACACAAACAAATAAGAACCTCGCAACCACCACGATAAAGGGGTTGTCAATCCCTTCACGGTCACTTACGAGAGTGAGATCTGATAGATATGATAAGATAATACTTTTGGTATTTTTATGATAAAGAGAAATAAAGATGCAAAGTAAAATAAACGGCAATAGAAATAACTAAGTGTTGGAAGATTAATATGATGGAAGATAGACCCGGGGGCCATAGGTTTCACTAGTGGCTTCTCTCAAGAGCATAAGTATTACGGTGGGTAAACGAATTAATGTCGAGCAATTGATAGAATTGAGCATAGTTATGAGAATATCTAGGTATGATCATGTATATAGGCATCACGTCCGTGAAAAGTAGACCGAAACGATTCTACATCTACTACTATTACTCCACACATCGACCGCTATCCAGCATACATCTAGAGTATTAAGTTCATAAGAACAGAGTAATGCTTTAGGTAAGATGACATGATGTAGAGGGATAAACTCATGCAATATGATATAAACCCCATCTTTTTATCCTCGATGGCAACAATACAATACATGTCGGTTCCCTTTCTGTCACTGGGATCGAGCACCGCAAGATTGAACCCAAAGCTAAGCACTTATCCCAATGCAAGAAAGATCAATCTAGTACGCCAAACCAAACTGATAATTCGAAGAGACTTGCAAAGATAAGCCAATCATACATAAAAGATTTCAGAGAAGATTCAAATATTGTTCATAGATAAACTTGATCATAAACCCACAATTCATCGGATCTCGACAAACACACCGCAAAAGAAGATTACATCGAATAGATCTCCAAGAAGATCGAGGAGAACTTTGTATTGAGATCCAAAGAGATTGAAGAAGCCATATAGCTAATAACTATGGACCCAAAGATCTGAAGTAAACTACTCACACATCACCGGGGAGGCCATGGAGTTGATGTAGAGGCCCTCCGTGATCAATGCCCCCTCCGGCGGAGCTCCGGAAAAGGCCCCAAGATGGGATCTCTCCGGTACAGAAGGTTGCGATGGTGGAATTAGGTTTTCGTGGTGCTCCTGGATGTTTGGGGGGTACGTGGATATATATATATAGGAGGAAGAAGTACGTCGGTGGAGCAACGAGGGGCCCACGGGGGTGGAGGGCGCGCCCAGGGGGGTAGGCGCGCCCCCCTGCCTTGTGGCTTCCTCGATTGTTTCTTGACGCCCACTCCAAGTCTCTTGGATCACGTTTGTTGAGAAAATCACGTTCCCGAAGGTTTCATTCCGTTTGGACTTCGTTTGATATTCCTTTTGGCGAAACCCTAAAATAGGCAAAAAAACAGCAATTTGGGCTGGGCCTCCAGTTAGTAGGTTAGTCCCAAGAATGATATAAAAGTGTAAAATAAAGCCCATTAACATCCAAAATAGATAATATAATAGCATGGAGCAATCAAAAATTATAGATACGTTGGAGACGTATCACCTATCCTCTGCGATGTTTTGTTTCGCTTCCTGTTAGCCTGTGAAACATAAGATGTGTGTATCCCTTGGAATGCGCAAACAAAATACTTGTGGTTGTCATCCCCCCCCCCCCGTCTTCCTGATTCCAAAACCAGCGTGTCCGGTGTGTCTGTTATAAAATTCCCTTGCTTTCTCTACATCTTGGAATCACATCTTTAGTCTTCGTATTAGACAATCCGGGAGATCCGGCGTCTGCAGAAAAAGAAAAAATAATCCAAATGGCATGTTAAAATGCAGTTTATGAACTTGTTATCCTACAGGGAGCAGAAAATTTGCAGATAATACAAGATGCGTATATAAATATTTTTTGTTTCACTTACGTGCGTGTATGATCGCAACTCCGCCTGAGTCTGCTGCTGTCCCTCTGGGATGGGGCACAGCGGAGTAATCATAGCAGGATGCAGGAGTGGATCACGAGGAGGAAGGAGGGCTGAAGATGGCCTCTCTCTTGTTTGCGTCCTTTTTGCTTGAGGTGGTTGTGGAGGTATTGCGATCCTGTACTTGGTTTGCTCTTTTGTTTTGTGAAGCAATCCATGTACCTTATGTCCCGTACAATTCCAACTTGTAGCAGCAGCAAGATCCAACGGTGGTAGTGTGTAGAGCACTCTCCTCCGTGTGTTTGTTCCTGTTGGATTTGTCCTGGGATCCAGTTTAGTTGATTCGCTTTGGCATTGATGAGGCACACCAGGATAACCTCCAGAGTTCCATGCAGGACTTGAGCTAACCCCCTCCTCCATCGGCGTTCTTGGGAGTCTGCTGGTGGATACAAAGAATCCGTGGAGGATTTCTAGCATCACCCAATTAGGTGGAGGCGCAAAGTTGTGCGGATAGGGATGTGACCCAGCATCTTGGAAGTCTCCATGTGTTTCAGATGTCATCCATTTTTGGTCTGGAGCAGGTTGGTGATGCTGTTGGTGCGTTTGAGATGTGACCCATTGAGGGGGTGGTGCAACGCGTACAGGCTTAGGATTGTGTACTTGCTGCTGGGAACTTCTAAGCTTCTTCATGCGTCTCTCGTCTTGCTGACATAAATGAAAAAAATGTCTATTAGCACACAAGTTACATCTGCCTATACCTTTGTAGCTGAACTAAGCATTATTCATAGCATGAACTTCTATTATACAAGTGGTGTTCATGTACATATTTTCCCCCTTGGACAAGCATCACACTCTTAACTGAGCTGAGCATCTGCTAGTACTTTTGTACCTGAACTGAGCACCCTTCATAGAATGAACCTCTAATCCTATTAATTCTACACTATTTGATTGAATTATATGTACCTGAACTGAGCACTCTCCACAACCTGAACTTCTTCTTTTGCAAAGAGGAAATACTTCATGAGTTAGAATGGATGAACCACTAGTGCATACCAACCTGACCTTCATGTGAGATCACATGCATGTTCTTTTCCCTTTTATTTTTTCACACAGAACCAGATACATACCAACCTGAACTCTAGCACACTTACTAGTTGAACTTCACATGGCTTTTCACATGTGAATGCAGGCATATTTTCTAGTGTTTGTAGCCTGGACTGATGCTCACACACTACCTGAACTTCGCATGGCTGTAAGCAGGCAGATTTAAAAAAAGCTTTTTCTAGCCTGGACTGATGCTCACACACTACCTGAACTTCACATGGCTATAAGCAAATAACAAACTGAAGGAAAAGTTCAACCATACCCTGGCTAGAAGTTCGGCCAACCTTTTTCCAGCAGCTGATAGGCCACCTTGAGAACAATTCATCATGGAGGTAGGAGAGGAATTCCATGGCAATCCATGTCTTGCAGAGGGCGCGAAGTTCATCTACACGAAGCAAGAAGGTCAGACAAGGCAAGATTGAAGAAGAAGGCAAAATTGGGGAGGAAGTTCATGTACTGTTGCTACTGAATTTGAGGGCGCAGCCGATGTCGCCTCCACGTAGGCGTTGCTCTGTTGGTCGCGCCATTCGCCGTAGCTTGCGTCGGGGCCGTCATCTGGTCTGCCAAGGCGTCGGGTGCTGACGATGGAATGAGGATGTGGCTTCCTGAAGTCCATGGCGGCTTCGCCGCGTCCAGGCGACGCGGGCTCCCTCGCGCTGGTGTTCGCCGTCACTCGCTCGCCCGCGTCGGTGGATGGCCAGGAGCTGGAGACGGAGGGGAGGCGGCAGATCCGGCCGGCCAGGAGCTGGGGAAGGAGCGGAGGCGGCGGATCCGACCGGCCAGGAGCTGTAGACGGGGGGAGGCAGCAGATCCGGTGAAGATCGATGGCGAGGAGGGGAGAAGCGGTGAGGAGGGGGCTGGGGCGGCTCCGGATCGAGGGGATCAGGTGGATCCTGTCGAGGCGTCTCAGATCGGGTGGGATCCTATCAGGGCGTCTCGGGTCGGGCCGGGCAGTTCAGAAGTTTTGTAGGGCCCTGTCGGGCCCTAAATAGGGGCTGCTGTGATCCAAATAACTATTCTAATCCTGGGATTAGAATAGTGTTGTCCATATATATATATGTGCATGATACTAGTATATGACACTCTCCACTATGAGTAGCCTAAGTATAGCCTAACTAAAACACCCGCGTGTAGTTGCAGTAGGGTTTTGACTTTAATTATATGCACTAAAATGCAAGGTAAGTGCAAAGAATGACTTCAACATAGAAGATGAGACCTGAATGTGCTGGAAAATCTAACCAAGGGTATATTCGCGATTGTTTACCATGATTTTTTTTCGAGGCAGAACGATGTAGTAACTGACAATTTGGAGTCGAAGTGTCGCGTCTCCTTTTGGAAACTATGATCCTTCTTATGAGATGCTCCGGTATAGAAGGTGCGAGCACCAAAACTTGTGCCAAACTTTACCAACAATTTTCCATGTGATCGTGATAGCATGCCACAGAGACACAATGATTTTCGTTATTTCCTGGACTCTATATGCATTTCCTGAAATTAAAATACCAACAAGGCCTATGCCTCTGGCCGCACCTTGCGGGCGAACTATTTGAAGTTTTTTCCTGTTTCTCGGACAATGAATGAAAACTCGCAAAGTGACACACAAATGATCTTGCTAACACCCATGTGTAGTTGCGACTATATATATATATACACAAACAAGATATCTTTTTATGCATATTCAAAGTTTGAGATTGCTAGCCATGCCTGCCATCTGGTAAAATGTACCAGAAAATAGAACCATAGGGTACAATCATGATTTCTTATCGTGGAAAAAAATTTGGAGGTGAAATGATGAACTCATGTTTTCATTCAAACAAAAATATGTTGTTAGTTCATGTAAATGTTTTCAAATAGCAGTTCACTCACGAAAGACGTGTGTCCACTAAACCGTGGCCAATGCCCCCTACGCGTGTGATCTGAATCGTGGGTTCTGATTGGCCAGAACCCAAACCCCACGGATCGTACGTCTGCACCGTTGGATGCTACTTGATCGAACGATGACCCACATCCCTTTCGACAACACATGCAGTTCTGGTTCATGTAAATGTTTTCAAATAGCACATGATTCACTCACGAAAGTCGTGTTCCTACCAAACCGTGGCCGATGCCCCCCCTTACTGCGCGCGTGATCTGAGTCGTGCATTCTGATTGGCCAGAACCCAAACCCCACGGATCGTATGTCTGCACCGTTGGATGCTCCCAGATCAAATGGCAATCCTCATCCCTTTCAACAGGAAATGCAGTCTGGCTAGGATTTAATTTATATGCCAAAATGCATGGTAAATGCCAAAAAATGTCTTAAATATAACACACGAGACCTGAAATGCGCCAGCAAATCAAACTCGTGGTATACTGGTGATTGCTTAACGTGGGAAAAATTTAGAGGCAAAACGATGAACTCACGTATTCATTTCAAACGAAATTTTTCTCTTTGTGTACACGAGCGCTTAGAGGCAACCGTTTGCATAGGCCTTTCCACGCGGTGACCGGGGATATTTTTCACCCTTTTCACCTTGGCCGCCAATACCCGCCCTACCGCCCACCCGCGTTTAACTCAACTAGTCCACCCAATCTCCATCGCCAGCTCCCCCAGATCCACAACAGAACCCTCTCCAGTGCCGGCATGCTCACCCCGGCCGTGTGCCCTCTCTTTAGCGTTAAGCCTACATCCACTGCCATTCGCAACACGCGGCTGCCTATGCCTCACCATCTTTGTTTTCTCGCCAGCTACCCTCGAGCATATCGATCCTGTAACCCTCGGCTCCCCTATGGTCCGGCCGGGTTTGCATTAAGAAGCCTGTTAGTTACTGCTCTCCATCGTAGTGAGGCATATTTCCTCGCAATCCCTCTTCCTATTTTGTTCCATATGTTCCCAAATTGGCTATAAGATAATGGAGAGTGTATATATGTTCATTATCTACCTTCCTAACTAGTACATATAAGTTGTATTTGTTCCAAATAACTTACTTCCGATTTATAGATCGCGGGTGCCCGAGTCACACAAACTTAACTAATAAGTCATACATTTTCTAAATTATTGCATGACATGACAGCTTCATACCAAGTTGTTAGTTTTATTCTTATCCTCCTTTCCTGAGTTCCGCATGTGTTCTCTGTAGATGCCGAGTAGCAGCGACAACACTCATGCTTCAGGCGATGTATCTTCATCTGATTTCGACAACCCTAGGTCTTTAGCAGATGGTGAGGGATCAAGTAATGTTGAATGGGATAGAGCTGCCGCAATTACCCTTCCGGTCAGGACACAGAGGAACGCTCCAAGGAAGCCCACACACCAGCCTAAAGGTATATATGAAGTGACTTAGATCGATTTAAAGTCTTGGGCTCCAACTAAACCAGATAAAGCATGCACGAGGTTTAGGAGTGTGTGTGGATTTGTTGGCAGGGCAAGGCTCAACATTAATCTGCCGGGGTTTCGGAAGGCTGACACAGAAACTCGATGAAGGATAGTCTGGTATATCATGGATCACTTCAATGTTCCAGAGAAGTGGAGAATGCAGGTGGAACACGCTACACTGAAGAAGGCTAGGGGTGCTTGGAGAAACTGGAAGCACGTGTTGTATAAGAAGTACTTGAGTGAAGGCAAGGACCCAATCCCTTCATACCCCCAAATTACAAAGGCAGACTGGGCAGAATTCAAAAGGTTCAGGGCAACTAAAGAGTTTGCTGACAAGAGTGCCAAGCAATCGGAACTTCAGAAGAAGAACAAAGACCCCCGCCGTATGGGTGTGGCAGGATACTACGGCATGAAACCGATATGGGACCAGGGGGACAAAGAAGCAGTAGCGGCGGGTGGGCAACCAGCCTTTAGTGAAATCAGGGGCGAACATGCTAGAGACTACTTGCGAGCATGTGTAAGGAGGCATGATGACGGAACTTATTACTTTGAAAACTCACGTGACGAAGAACTGTATCAAGTGATGTTAGAGGCTTCCAAGATCCCTGCAAGGTTCTACAGGAACTTAGGGCCATGTGACATTCTGTCTGATGATCTGGAAACAAGAGAGCCCCATGGCTGTGCAAGGGGTATAGGTGTTAATGTCCTGCACAAGAGGGCTTTCACACTCAGCAAAGAAGAGAGGCTCATGAAAAAAAGCAAGGAGTGAAATGAAGCAGAATGAGTTGTATGAAGGGTTGAGGAAGGACATGTATCCGGCTGTTCGAAAGGATATTGAGGAGTCAATGATGATGCAGAAGACTCTAACACTAACAGATAGCTAGCAGATGGGGGGAGGCGGGCATGGAGGATGCTTCTTATTGCGCGACAACACTGCACAAGAGTAGCTGTGCATCAGCTGACCCCAGCGAGACTAAGACTGCAGCTGCTCATGATGATGCTATATCTGATCTATCTAGAATGAAAGACAGACTGAAGGGTGTGCTTACACATTATGAAGGTACATTAAAATGTGCAACAGCCTGGGTTTCCCCACCCTTCTTGGAAGAGGGCCTCTTGTTGGACAATGTGCCATTGAAGTTGGGCTGTGTGAAGTCCTACGTGACTGAAGTAAAGCCTAGACTCAATGAATTTGCCCTGAAGAATGTCCTAGGAGACTTCGATGAGCAAAGGACCTTGGGAGAAACATTGTTACATCACATCCAGTGGCCACGAAAGGAAATAGAGTTCATCGATGAGATCCATGAAGCCCCGCCAAGAGAAACCAATGTCGCCCCTCATCCGGTGACGCTCTCCTTGCCACAGCAGCTCTCGCGTGCTTCCCCCAAAGAACCTAATACTCATAATCCGACGGCTGATGCATCAACCTATGATCAGCCGGCCCAACTTTGTGTCGTACAGGCCATGTCATCCTCCGCCCAGAGCAGCTAGTGGCAAGGCCTACAACTGCTGAAGATGCACCACCGGCTCAAATGTTGGCTGCTGAAGCAGCGGGTGGAGACCCAGCTGCAGCACATGCTCGGCATACCAACCTGGTGGAACGGACTACTAAGCAGTCTGATGCTTTGGAACTGCCTGCTAAGCAGTCTATAGGTCTAGAACCGACTTCTCATCAGCCCGTCGGTCCACAGCCGCGTGATCAGCATACCAATGTGTCAGCACTTCCTGCTCAGCAAAGCAACACATTGGCATGGCCTCCTCAGCACACCAACAAGTTGGCACCACCTGCGCAGAAACCCAACATAGCTTCAACGCATGGTCAGCAGTCCGATGCCTCTGCTTCTATAGCCTAGCAGTCCGTCATAGCAACACCGCCAGCTCAGCAGTCTGGCATAGATAAACCATCTACTAAGTAGTCCGTCAAAGCTTCACCATCTGCTCGGTAGTCTACCTTGCAGCCAACCAGACGATGTGCCAGAAATGCTTCAAGTACCAAGAAGGAAGTGGCCAAAAAGGTTGCACCCGCAACGAAGCGCAGTGGGAGGGCGAAGAGGAAAGAGCACAATTGCCTCTTACTTAAAGCACTCATCGCCCAGAACCAAATTAATAGCAGGTTGTTCGAATCGGGGAGTAATATTATTTCCGACGGCATGAATGATGAAGAAGTAGAATTGTTGCTTGCTAAAAGTAAAGCAAGCGTACTTGAAGCACGCAATTACATCCATGGCCAGTCATTTCTTGTTGGTTAATACTTTAATGAGTGCAGCTCAAGTTGCCATGAGTTACATGAATATTGCATGGATAAAATGTTAGAAGGTCATCATGGTCTGCTAGTCCACTACAACGGAGATCATTTCCAACACGATGCTAGTTCCATCAATGTGAGTTTCGAGGACATACATCTCTTCTTCAACTTCAACGAGCTCGATGCCACTCTTGTTGGATGCCTGATTTTGTAAGTACTTAACAAACTCCGACTTCTGCATAAAAGGTTGTAAATGATAAACAACTAACTGCATTTTATTCCTCTCAGGGGATTGAATGCGCAGAGAAGAAAAAGGGAGAGTGTGTATTTCATAGATCCTGCATTAGCAAATGACAGGACATTAGATAGTAAGGACCTACGGGACTGGCCCATTAACATGGTCGTTTGTATCTTCAAAAACACGTCCCATGCAGAATCATTTCTCTGGCCATATCATGAATGGTAAGTCAAGTAAACAACCATGCATACACTGATTGTCTTTCAGATTTGGACATAATTCGTAAGTTCATGGCTTTATTAATATGTAGCAATCACTAGATATTGGTATTCATTGTTCCAAACAAGAACACAGTTTACTACATGGATTCTCTCAAAGAGTCAACAAACGCTCAGGATCTGACGCATATTCAGCAATTCATGGATAGGTATTGAGTTCTATGATGTTGAAATTAATTTGCATTTATATCTAGTTCAATAATTGATGTTGTCAAAATTCATCTTCATTTGCAGTTTGCTCGCATTGTGGAAAGCTAAACCAGGGAACCTGTTCAAAAGGGAACTACCTCTGCAGCATGAGATCGTTTCTCCAGTAACACATTGAAATCCGTTATTTTTGGAAACTTTATCCAATAGTCTGCAAATACCTTTTCTTACGCTAGTCAAATGTTCAAGCTTCTAAATAAACCTCTTTATATTCTGTCCAAAGAAAAAATAATACATCTAACACTGGTTAGGTTGTTCCTAACAGGACAAATACATGACTAATTATGTACAAAAAATTTCAGTGTCCTCAGCAACAAGCAGGGACCAACCTTTGTGGATACTATGTTTGCAAACACATGATCTCCATCTGCAAATCTGTTGATAGTTGTGAAGATCCTCGCAAATTAGTACAAGTAAGTCTATCTTAATTAATATCTTCTACTCCACTCATATGACCCATTCTGGTCTTAAAAATATTGCAACTCATCTTAGAACCGAGGACCCCTAAGCCCCTCCCCGGCGGTGAATTGCTGATGGTTCGGAGATTTATCAGCGACTTCTTCCTGAATCACTACATCAATCCCACTGGTGATAATGAAGATTTCAGCATGCGTTCTCCTGAAACATTGAGTAAGAGTTAGCCACTAAACATATACCACATGGATCCATTGTTTTCCATCTGATGAGGTCTTCGTATTTCATACACTATGATTAATTATGTAATGCATATATGTGTGGACAAATCATTGGAATTTAGCTACCATATGTTCAATTGCAATTGTTGCGAAATCTGATGAATGTTCTTCCTGTGGACACTATTTGTTCAATTGAATATTATGGCGAATTTGCTTTTTGCATGCTGATTCAAAATGGGATGTTTTTGTTTTAACCTAGCAATTGCTCCGCACATGGTTGAAATAAATGAGTGTGTGCGATCCACATCGGTAAGGATATGTCAATCATAGCGGAACCGTCGGTGATACACAACAGATTGCAAACGATTTGCAGCGCTACTACGTGTGCATAGGGTCTCCGGAACCGTTTGTGATATCACGGTATCGCACATGAGAGCTCAGAGTAAATCGTGCCCAATGTAAAATACAATCCCAGTCGTAATTTTTTCGGGAAATGTGTGGGATCCCAAATGAAAAGCACACGTCACTCTTGGTGCAACCGTCGGTGATACACAACAAATCACAAACGGTCTGCAACACTTGTATGTGTGCGAAGGGTCTCCTGAACAGTTTGTGATAAAACATTATCGCACACAGTAATTCTTGGAAACGTCTGTGATGGAATATTGCATCGCAGACGGGTTCCGCGGAAAACTCGTGTGTGATGAGGCACATATCACACACAGTTCATATGTTGGCCCATGTGCCTTACAAACTGTTTCCCAAACAGTTCATTACGACACACCGTTTGGTTTCAGTGCATCATTTGAAACATTTAATCACCGATCCCACACGTGCGAAAGAATTTAGTGTGTGCTGCATCGCACACGATTACACTTTGCAAGGCCTCTGGATCATGGCTCCATATCCCCGACGGCTTCTGGGTCGTGTGGGAAGGACCCCCTATCTCCCACACTCATTTGGTGACGGTTCCAAATGTCGTCGTGGAAAGGGGTTAAAAACCATGTGTATATCACCGACACGTACCAGTGAAGGTTTCATGTTTTTTGATCATTTTTTATATTTTTTGGAATAAAAATACCATGGCACTCCATGCATGTGTCCATGCCATGACACCAATATGTTTGAAAATTCCTTCTAATTTACTACACATGGAATTAACTCGCACACAAGTACACAAATATGATTTTTCAAACTGTTATGTTTAGCCGTTGCATGTAGATGTAGTTCAAATTTGAATTATGGTCATTAAATGGCTATAAAATCACTTAAATGTCTTTAAAAGGTCAAATGACCCCTAAAATTTTCCAAATTTTCACATGACGGTTGTATTAGTGCACGTTAAACATAGAAAAAATTTGAAGGCCATAAGAGGAAGCTATCTCATGTTCATCATCAAGCATGCATTGCTCCCTCTCGGAACCACGAGCCTTCTAGTGAGTTGCTCCGGTTTGTGAGGGGTGTGTGTCCAAACATTCGTCAAACAGGCCAATTTTTTTAGCAAATCATCTTGGTGGCATGACATTACATCAAGCAAGGTTTCATGTTTTTCTGATCATTTTTTAGTTTTCTGGAATTAAAATGCCATGGCACTCCATGCATGTGTCCATGCCATGAGACCAATATGTTTGTAAATTCCTTCTAATTTACTACACATGGAATTAGCTCACACACAATTACACAAATATGATTTTCAAACTATTATGGTTAGCTATTGCATGAAGATGTCGTTCAAATTTGAATTATGGTCATTAAATGGCTAGAAAATCATTTACATGTCTTTAAAAGGTCAAATGACCCTTGAAATTTTCCAAATTTTCACATGACAGTTGTATTAGTGCACGTTAAACATAGAAAAAAATTGAAGGCCGTAATAGGAAGTTATTTCCCATTCGTCATCAAACATGCATTGTTCCCTCTCGGAACCATGAGCCTTCTAGTGAGTTGCTCCGGTTTGTGAGGGGTGTGTGTGTGTCCAAACTGTCATCAAACAGGCCAATTTTTTACCACATCATCTTGGTGGCATGACATTACATCAAGCAAGGTTTCGTATTTTTCTGATCATTTTTTAATTCTTTGGAATTATAATGCCATGGCACTCCTTGCATGTGTCCATGCCGTGGGACCAATATGTTTGAAAATTCCTTCTAATTTACTGCACATGGAATTAACTCGCACAAAGTTACACAAATATGAGTTCTCAAACCATTATGGTTAGCTGTTGCATGAAGATGTAGTTCACATTTGAATTACGGTCATTAAATGGCTAGAAAATCACTTAAGGTCTTTAAAAGGTCAAATAACCCCTGAAATTTTCCAAATTTTCACATGACAGTTGTATTAGTGCATGTTAACATAGAAAATTTTGAAGGCCGTAAAAGGAAGCTATCTCCCGTTCGTCATCAAACATGTATTGTTCCCTCTCGGAACCATGAGCCTTCTAGTGAGTTGCTCCAGTTTGTGAAGGGTGTGTGTCCAAACTTTCGTCAAACAGGCCTTTTTTACCACATCATCTTGGTGGCATGACATTACATCAAGCAAGGTTTCATGTTTTTTTATCATTTTTTATTTTTTGGAATTAAAATGTCATGGCACTCCATGCATGAGTCCATGCTGTGAGACCATTATGTTTGAAAATTCCTTCCAATTTACTGCACATGGAATAAACTCACACACAAGTACACAAATATGATTTTTCAAACCGTTATGGTTAGTTGTTGCATGTACATGTAGTTCAAATTTGAATTACGGTCATTAAATGGCTAGAAAATCACTTAAGTGTCTTTAAAAGTTCAAATGACCCTTGAGATTTTCCAAATTTTTACATGACATTTGTATTAGTGCACATTAGGTGTAGAAAAAATTTGAAGGCCGTAAGGGGAAGCTATCTCCCGTTCGCCACCAAACATGCATTGTTCCCTCTCGGAACCACGAGCCTTCTAGTGAGTTGCTTCGGTTTGTGACGGGTGTGTGTCCAAAATTTCATCAAACATGCCAAATTTTTTACCACATCATCTTGGTGGCATGACATTACATCAAGCAAGGTTTCATGTGTTTCTGATCTTTTTTAAAAAAATTGAATTTAAATGCCATGGCACTCCATGCTTAATTCTGTCATAGCCGTTAGAACAATATGTTTGAAAATTCCTTCCAATTTACTGCACATGGAACTAAATCGCACGCAAGTACACAAAATATGACTTTTCAAACCGTTATGGTTAGCTGTTGCATGTACATGTAGTTCAAATTTGAATTACGGTCATTAAATGGCTAGAAAATCACTTAAATGTCTTAAAAGGTCAAATGACCCTTGAAATTTTCCAAAATTTGACATGACAGTTGTTTTAGTACTACAAATTTTCTCATACATTTAAAACATCATCTATTGCCACTTTACTCCAAATTCGTCTTTCACAGCTAATAAAAAATATCAACAACATCACACACAGTTTTTTGTAGGAACCGTTTGCGATGAAAATTCCTGGGTCTATTTAATTCTTCCTCCTTAAGCTTCGCCGGCTGGTCTGGTCCAGTGCCGACAATCCCTGAATCTTGATCCCCATTCCCACAACCCCTTCTTGCAAAGATGACACCATGGAAACACTTCGTGAAGGCCTGTACGATGGTCGCGTCCTCCCCGAGAGCCGCCGCCTGCGCCGAGAGCATGACTGCCTACTCCGAGAGTGTCGCCGCATCCGCATTGAGCGCGGCCGCATCCGCCGAGAGGGCGTCTGCGGCAGCCGTGATGACTGCAGCTGCTACTGCGATGGTGGCTGCAAACACCAAGAGCGCTCGAGTTGCCGTCTGTGCCGTCGATGTCGCCCTGGCCTGGGTCGAGGCCATCCACGCCAAGATCGAGGACACACACGCCAAGATATTCCAGGCCACCTCAGAATCCAGCATGCAACCCACGCCTGAAAAGGTGGCGGTGTCCATGGAGCACCTGCTTCCTCATGAGATCGCCGAGCAGGAGCTGGAGATGCAGGAGGCAGAGGAGATCGAGGAGCGTCGGGAGGAGGAGTTGCTCATGGCTGAGGTCGAGGTAGAGAAGAGTCTATCCATCGAGGAATCGGCGGTGGAGTACCAATGCGAGCTCTGGCATAGCCAGTATTACGAGTACTACAACCTTGAGGGCTATGGCCGCTTCCTCGCTCTCGCTGTCTAGCATCCTACCGCCGGGGTTGCCATGGTCTTCTTCAATGTCCTCTCCAGTGGTTCCTCCTCCGACGACGACTCCTTCACCAATTGGGTATGCCTCTCTTCTCTCTCTCTCTCTCTCGGGCTATGACTTGGAATGAAGGATTTTAACCCAGCGGTCGATTTGAGTCATTTCTTCCTCTTGTAGCTCCCTAGGACCATCAGTTGCAACGAATGGAGTGGGGTGGCTGAAGATCTGTCTGCTTGTTGTCACCATCAATCTCCATGCGTGAAGCTAGTTGTGTTTGAATCTATGGACAGTAGGAGGAAGTTTCTGGCATGTGCAGAGAAGGTTAGACCCTCTTTCATTGTTACAAATCATTTGTTAGATGTGATTCAGACATTGTCACGGTCCCAACCCATTCATACCACACCTTCAACCAAACGCATCCTAAGACTATGTCATAGTTTGTACCTAGTATCTAAAAATGTTGCCATCTCATCAGTGGTGCTATTAGAAAATTATTTGGCACCGCTTCAGCAGTTTGTGTAGCCAACTTTGGTCCACACATCCGAGTAGCCAAGTAGTAAAATACTAAGTCTTTATGGCACGAAGGAACTGGGCATCGGAGCAACTAGGTGCTCCGGAGTCCGGGCCCCTGATTTTTTCCCCTACATCGGCTCGCCAGTGCAGAGCACCGGTGCGAGATGTAGCAGCAGTTGTCTTCACACTGGTTTAGGCATACATAGTGGACGGCCTTAGTGTTATTAGTTCTATGTTACTAAACATGTGCATGTACACACATGTTAGTATCAATTTGATGTCATCCAAACACTGTCGCTATGTTGTTGCAGTTATATTTGCCTTCCTCATAAAATGTTCAATTTGTTATTTATAGTACATGAGTAAGAACTTGTAGCGTTGTTGTAGTTAATTATAGCTTCTGATGTTTCAGAATTTGGTTGTTGTCTCAGTAGCAATTAATTCATTTTCACGTTGATCTTTTGGAGAAGATATGTCATAATTAACCTGTTTCTTCAGTTTTTCAAAATAAGTATTGGTGATTTTCTGTGTTGCTATAAACCCATTTGCCCTACAATTGTTACTGGTCTATTTTTAAATATTATAGGATGAACGGAAGTGGTCTTACTTGGAGTGGGTTGATCAAGAGTGGCCACAGCCTTTGAAGATGTGCCTAGCAAAGCTCTGGAGCATGTATGAGGAAGAGAACAGATGTAGGATTAGAGAAAGTGTTGTCAACGCAGAAGAATATTTGAAGATGTGGGATAAAAAGAGGAAGGTGGAGAATGAGCTCAGATTTTTTTAAACCAGACTTTGCTAAGATGTTGTTGGCGAAGGAGGAGGCACTTTCCCAATTGTCCAGTGCAAAATAGGTTCTTACTGAACTGAAAGCAGAGGTGGATAAGACGAGCCTGGATGATCTTGATTAGGGAAATGAATATATTGTTCTTATGAAGCTGAACTAGCTATATGTTGTACTGTGCTATTTTCAGGTAGCTATCGTACTATGATGTTAAAATATATTTATGTGCCCGATATGAAATTGGCAAACAGTTGTTCGATATTGGATGTGAATCTGCGTAATACTGAAATTATTAATTGTAAACTAATAAACCTGCTAAATGGGTCATGGAACTTTGCAAACGGTTCTAGCAGTAAAAGCGCTTGTGATGGATAGCCCAATGCGACACGGTTTTCTTCATCAAATCGTGTGTGATGTAGTTGAATAAAAGCGAACGGTTAACCAAGGCCGAGCGTGTGTGATAGTTACACCTATCACACACAAGCCTATACATAAAACTGTGTCAGATGTACATATAAATGAAAACATTTTCTCTGCATTGATTATGTGGGATGTATGACGAACGGAAACGTTTTCCCTGGATTGACTATGTGGGATGTACATAAGAACGAAAACGTATTCCTTTGATTGACTGTGTGGAATGTACATAACAAACGGAAATGTTTTTTTGGGACTGACTTTGTGGGATTTACATACGAACGGAGACGATTGGGTCTCAATGCCTCGCCCGATCGCACACGAGCTCATTTTACCCCAGCCTGTGTGCCAGAAGGGCCTATCCCCAACGGTTTCTAGGACGTGTGGGAAGGACCCCCCTATCGCCCACACTCACTTGGCGACGGTTCCAAATGTCGTCCTGGAAAGGGGTTAAAAACCGTGTGTATAGCACCTTGTTGTACCAATGTGATAAAGGTTTATTATTCATGCTAGAATTGTATTGACGGGAAACTTAAATACATGTGTGGATACATAAAAAAATACCATGTCCCTAGTGAGCCTCTACTAGACTAGCTCACTGATCAAAGATGGTTAAGGTTTCCTAACCAAAGACATGAGTTGTCATTTGATAATGGGATCGCATGATTAGGAGAATGATGTGATGGACAAGACCCATCCGTTAGCATAGCATATGATCGTTTAGTTTATTGGTACTGCTTTCTTAATGTCAAATACATATTCCTTTGACCATGAGATCATGCAACTCCCAGATACTGGAGGAATACCTTGTGTGCTATCAAACGTCACAACGTAGCTGGGTGATCATAAAGATGCTCTACAGGTATCTCCGAAGGTGTCTGTTAATTTGGCATGGATCAATATTGGGATTTGTCACTCCGTGTATCGGAGAGGTATCTCTGGGCCCTCTCGGTGATACAAATCACAAGAAGCTTGCAAGCAATGTGACTAAGGAGTTAGTTAAGATGATGTATTATGGAACAAGTAAAGAGACTTGCCAGTAACGAGATTGAACTAGGTATGGAGATCTCGACGATCGAATCTCGGGTAAGTAACATACCGACAGGCGATAAACAAATGGAACTACGTATGTTGTCATAAAGGTTCGACCGATAAAGATCTTCGTAGAATATGTAGGAACCAATATAGGCATCCAGGTCCTGCTATTGGCCATTGACCGGAGAAGCGTCTCGGTCATGTCTACATCATTCTCGAACCCGTAGGGTCCGCACACTTAACTTTCATTGACGATATAGTATTATATGAGTTATGTATGTTGGTGACTGAATGTTGTTCGGAGTCCCGGATGAGATCACAAACATGACGAGGAGCTCCGGAATGGTCCGGAGGAAAACATTGATATATAGGATGATACGTTTAGGCCAAGGGGTAATGCCCACGGGGCTTTAGGTCGGTGCAAAAGGAAGTTTTGCGGAGGTCAGGGACCAGACACTAGGGACCCTGGCATGACGCCGAGGCCCATGGCGTCTGGGCCAGACGCCGAGGACTGTGAAGTCTGGTCCTTGAGTCCGAGAAGGATTCTTGCCCTGCGGGCTAAACCGACTTTGAGGAGGCTCTTTCTCCAAGAAATGACCCTAGGGATCAACATATAAATTGAGGGGCACGGCTAGCACCCCGAACACATCAAGATTCACCAAGTTGTGTGTCGGCAACCCTACCCCCTCTAGTTTATCCTCTATCATAGTTTTCGTTGTGCTTGGCGAAGCCCTGTGGAGATTGTTCTTCACCACCACCGTCACCATGCAGTCGTGCTACAGGAACTCATCTACTACTTTTCCCCTCTTGCTAGATCAAGAAGGCAAGGACGTCATCAAGCTAAACGTGTGTTGAACGCAGAGGTGTCGTACGTTCGGCACTTGATCGGGATGGACCGTGAAGGTGTATGACTACATAACACTACAGCAGGATGCTGCTAAGGCGACACTACGATCAGAGACCCTTCGATGAAACTATGTGCGATGCAATAACCGCAAATGGTGGTGTAAAAAACCATCAAAAAAGGTGCAAAATGTTTGTGATGATGGATGCATCAAACACGGTTCGGATTTTAGTTGTGTGTGCGATGTAGGGCATACAGTTAAGTTCAATTAACTGTTTGCAATGAGGAGGAACAAAAGGAACAAGCAGCCAGATGAAGTTGTGTGCGATATACACCATATGGTTCACTCGGATGAACTGTTTGTAATTAGCCAACACAAAATAAACGGCCAGCCAGATCAAGGAGTGTGCGATATACGACATGTGGTTCACTCAGCCTTGTCATCAGTGTGTGACCTCTGTGGCAACCGTTCACTCCCCACTAGCCTCTTCTTGTACTGTGGTAACACTACAAAAAAAGACACATCCGTGACATTTTAGGCCGAATGGAAAAAAAATTGTCATACTTATGACACTTCTATGACGATATTTGTGACAAAACCCGGTATCAGCATAGATGTGGTGGGGTCCTACTTCTATGACAAAAAATCATGACAAAATGGGTTTTTCGTCCTGGGCGGGCCGGAGATGCTGCTGCATGACATTCTTTGGGCCGTCCATGAGGGAAAAAATCATGGTAGAAGCGACGGCGAGGAAAATATCGGGGAGTTCCCGGTTACGGTCGCTGGTCAAAGGCAGAGCGATGCGCATTTCTCTTGTATGTACGCGTGTGTGCGTGAGGCGTTGCACTCTAACTGAACCCGAGCGAGGCGTTGGGCTCTAACTGAACCTGAGCGATTGCACTGCAGGCTATGCGTTACTGAACCCGAGCGATCGATCGATGGCTGTTAACTGAACCCGATTGAGCGATTCCTTTGCTACTGCTGCTAACTGAAGCCGATCGATGCTGCCTCTGGATGAACAGTGAGTGTTGTTGGGGGTTTGGATGAACAGTTCTCGGTGGGGGTTGGATGAACAGGAACCCGTGGTAGTAGAGGTCGTTGCCGTTGGATGAACAGTACCCTGATCGATCGAGCCGGTGGATGAACAGGACCCCGTGGAGGGCTAGATGAACAGGACCCCATGGAGGGCTGGTTGAACAGTAGTCGGTGGAGGGCTGGTTGAACAGTAGCCGGTGGATGGCTGGATGAACAGTAGCACGTGGAGGGGTGGTTGAATAGGACCCCCGTGGAGAGGGCTGGTTGAACAGTAGCCGATGGAGGAGCGCGCGGTGGAGGCTGGATGAACAGGAGCCCGTGGATGAACAGTCGCAGGTGGAGGCTGGAGGAGGTCGACGGTGGATGAACAGTAGCCCGTGGAGGCTGGAGGATGTCAACGGTGGAGATGAACAGTATCCCGTGCAGTACCGTTATGCGGTACACCATACCCCTCCTGATGAACAAGACCCCTGTTTCGACCGTAGCGCTCCAACACAAGTCTGTTTCCTCCGTTTTGCGGTACGCCACACCCCTCCCGATCAACAGGACCCCGTTTCGACCGTAGGAGGTCAATTTCCTCCGTTTTGCAGTACGCCAGACCCCTCCCGATGAATAGGATCCTGTTTCCACCGTGGCCGGTCGAACACAAGGCCGTTTCCTCTATTCGGCGGTACGCCATGCCTCGTTTCCATCGCATGTTCCATCCAAGCCGGTTGGCTCCCGATGAACAGCACACATTCCGTTGCCTCCCGATGAACATGACGCATTTTGTTGCCTCCCCATGAACATGACGACGATGCAGTTTCTCTGTTCCGACCCAGCCACAGCCATGTACACGAGCCCTGGCCGTATGTATGCGTGAGTAGGCATTCGAGACCCTACCCGTATGTACCTATGTGGTCGTATTTACTTTCTTGCACCCTGGCCGTTGTACGTACGTGTACATGCTACGTGCGCGCCTCTACTACCACACGTGCACGCCTCTACTACCACACGTGCCCTTCCTTACACGGCCACGGTTCATCGCTGCAGTCTGCAGACAGACCGATCGACCAGTATGTTCGTACACGTTCACGACTAGAATGACAACGCTACGTACGCTTCGACCGGGTGGGTCCCGACTGTCAGGCACTTCCTTGCGTGCAAAGATGTAGCTGGTGGGTCCCAGCAGTCAGGGGGCGAATCATTTTTTTGCTCGTAATATGGATGCACTTCCTTGCATGCGAAGATGTAGCTGGTGGGTCCCTGCTGTCAGGTGGAGGAATCATTATTTTCCGCGTAATAAGGAGGCACTTCCTTGTTGCGGCCGTGGACCCAGCTATCAGCCTCTCCACGTACAATACTCTTCCAATGGAAGTCATTCCTTGACCACGTTGACCATGCCGCGCCGAGAGCACCAGGGCGGTGGACGACGGTGAGGCCTAGGAAGGGGATGACGTGGAGCCGGGGAAGACGCGGCAGTGGAAGCCCACGTGAAGAGGAGTACGAGGGTTCACTGGTTCGGCTGTGGTGTGAGGCTGCCGTCGCCGTAGGGCCTGGCCAGCGGTGGGAGTAGTAGGGGGCGGTGAGGCCTCCGCGGCAGCACAACCGGCCACGGGAGGCAGGAGGAGGCGGCACGACTGGTGCTGCTCTGGGTGGCTGGAGGAAAAAGACCAGAGGTTGAAGAAGCACTACAGCCGTTGGATGGACATCGTACGGTCACTGGAGCTAGAATCATTCGTATTAACTAAGTTGACAAAGCCCTCCGTCCCCGTCAACTTCGTAGGCCCACAAGTCAGCCTCCCACTATGCTGGGTCCCAGCTAGTAGGGGGATTATTCATTTTTTGTGCGTAATAAGGAGGCACTTCCTTGTGTGCGAAGATATAGTTGGTGGGTCCGAGCTGACAGCAGGGGAACGTTTTTTTCAAGAAATATAGAGGCCCTTCCGGTGGGTCCCAGCTGTCAGGTGGAGGAATCATTATTGTGCGCGTAATAAGTGTGTGGACCCCTACTGTCAGCCTCTTCCGATGGCTGTTGTTTGTTGACCATGTTGACCTCGCCGCGCCGAGAGCACAAACGGAATGGACGAAGGCGAGGCCCAGGAAGGGAACAACCCGGAGCCGGCGAAGCCACCACAGCGGATGCCCATGCTGAGGGGTGTACGAGCGCTGACTGGTCGGTTGTAGGGTGAGGCTGACGTCGCCGGAAAATAACAGGATTTGTGGGTGTGTAGAGGGATGGCCTGGTGGCAGCACAGACAGCCACGGGGGGGGGGGGGGGGGGGGGGGGGGGGGGGGGGGGGGGGGGGGGGGGGGGGGGGGGGGGGGCAGGCAGTCCCGCCGGCGCTGGTTTGGGCGAGCGGAGCAGGGAGATCAGAGATTGAAGAAGCACGGCAGTCATTGGATGGACATCCAACAGTCACTGCTCTGTGTTTACTAAGTTGACAAAGCCTTGCATACGTGTCAAAAAAATTTAGGACAGCATCATCGTCAACCTAGTAGGCCCAGAAGTCAGCCTCCAAATCTATGGAAAACAACATACAACCCATTAGCCATTATTTTCAATAATTTACAGCCCATTTGCTAATTCTTAATGATATTTGAAGCCCATATTCTTTTTATTAGCATTACAGAAACATATATTCTGGGCACTGCTAAAAAATTCAACAAAAAATTTCATATTTCGGTGGGGTTCGAACTCTTTTAATCACGAAATTTCGAGTCGCGTTAAAAAAATTTAAAAAAATTATATCAAAATAAAATTCAAAAAACAATTCTCCGCAACAAAATGAATGAAATTTAAAATCTTAACTAGCAAGATGTTTCGTGCATTGCACGGAACATGAAGATGCATTTGTATGAGTAGTTTATCTTGTGGGATAAAAGATGATCTTTTAATGTAATTGCCAGTTGGCTTTGGTTTTTGTAAGAGTAGAGATTAGAGAAATCCAGAAAAAATGGCATTTTAATGTAATTGCCGATTGGCTTTGGTTTAAAAATTTATAGCCCATTTCTTACAACTTATAGCCCATTTTCTAGGGAACCCATTTCTTACTACTTTACATCCCTCCCTCCTTGTCTTGAAAGATTTGCTGCCCAGCAGGGCTGAGAAAAACAAGTAGGACTCGGTTTTGGTGTTCTCCAAAGAAAAGAACTGGGCTAGCCATTTTCAGAAAGAAAAAAGATATCAACTGGGCTCGTCATGTGCTTAAAGCGTAAGCATGGGCTAGACGGGCCACAGCCCCCGCACGGCGCGCAGTTGAGCTCCGTCTCTGAAACTAAAAAAACAACTGGGCGAGGTGCTGGGTCCCTGGTGTTATCCGCTCATTGTGTAATTTTAACAAATCCACCGCCACGCCGGCCTATGCATCGCTGGTGTGAGATGAGACGTCGACGACTTGTCCGGGCGACATGCCGCCGTTGGTGGACTCCGCGTTCCCCTTGCTGAAGTCGACCGTGTCCTCGTCCTCGTCCTCGTCGTCGGCGCCGCCCGCAAGGTTGTATTACTCGTAGTAGTGGTTGTGCCAGAGCTCGTGTTGGTACTCCACCGCCGATTCCTCGGCGGACAGACTCTTCTCTACCTCGTCCTCGGCCACGCGCACTCCTCCTCCCGGCGCTCCTCGATCTACGCCGCCTCCTGCATCTCCAGCTCCCGCTCGGTGACCTCATGAGGAAGTAGGTGCTCCATGGCCACCGCCGCCTTTTCAGATGTGGGTTGCATGCTGGAGTCCGAGGTGGCCTGGAATATCTTGGCGTGTGCATCCTCGATCTTGGCGTGGATGGCCTCGACCCGGGCTAGGGCGACATTGGCGGCACGGACGGCAGCTCAAGCGCTCTCGGTGTTTGCAGCCACTGTCACAGCTGCAGCTGCAGCCGTCTCGGCTGCCGCAGCTATCCTTTCGGCTGCCGCAGATGCCCTCTCGGCAGAAGCGGCCGCGCTCAATGTGGATGCGGTGGCACTCTCGGCGTAGGTGGTCGTGCTCTCGGCACAGGCGGCGGCGCTCGGGGGGGACGCGGCCATCGTATGGGCCTTCACGAAGCGTTTCCACGGTGTCATCTTTGCATGAAGGGGGTGCGGGAATGGGGATTGGGATTCATGAATTCCGGGGTTGCCGGCACTGGAGCGGATGAGCCGGCGAAGCTTAAGGATGGAGACTTAAATAGACCCAGATATTGTCATCGCAAACGGTTCCTAGAAAACAAATGTGGGTGATGTTGTACATATTTTTTATTAGTTGTGAAAGATGAATTTGGAGTAAAGTGGAAACAGATGGTGTTTTAAATGAACGAGAATTTTTGTAGTACTAATACAACTTTCATGTCAAATTTTGTAAAATTTCAGGGGTCATTTGACCTTTTAAGACATTTAAGTGATTTTCTAGCAGTGAGGGATTAGGAGGAAGTATTTTTTGGCTTGTAATAACGAGGCACCTGCTTGCGTAATGCAATGACCCTGGTGGGTCCCTACTTTCAGCCTCTCCACGTACAGTCATCTCTTGATTCCTCTTGGTTGTTGACCATGTTTTTTTTGCGGGGAGGTTGTTGACCATGTTGACCACGCCAGATGGTGGCGGCACAGCGAGTGAACCAAGGCAGAGAACGACGGTGAGGCCTCGGACGGGAACGAACAGCAGTCGTGGAAGATGTGGTAGTGTAGTGGCAGGTGGAGGGGAGTACGAGGGCAACAACATGCAACTCAAGCTTACAAACGGTACAAAAAGCCCAAGGATTAATTTTTCATCAAATTTTTAGACAAAACCCAAATTGAACATGGCAGTAACATCTAACCCAAGCACTCTTTTTCACAGTCACAAACAAATGGATCGGTCTGATCCATACAATCAACATCCTGTGCAAAAAATTATTTCAGGATGACTACAACTTGTGGTAAATAGAAGCCGAGCACGTTTAGAAGCCCATTTGTCCACCTGAAACTTCTTTTTTTGCTGTCCAACGTGTCCGTCTGTGAGAAATCTCTTGCGGTAAAACTTAAGCCTCATGGACAATAGTAACCTCGCATTCAACAGGAAGAATGTGACAAAGCTTCTCTTTGCCTGGTTGGATGCATATCCTTCCATCGTTATTTTCCTTAAATGAATGTTATGAGAACTAAGAAAAGCCTGGTGCTTATTACGCCATTGATTGGTTATACGTTTTTTCCATGTGGTAGCACTGCCTAAGTAGACATGAAGATTGAAAATAGTTAAGGTCTAAACAAAGAGGTTCTCGAAATAGCGACAGCTAAATGATTAATTTTAGTACAATATATACGGGCTTTCAATGTGCATGAAATCATCACCTCTATATATAAATTCTCCAGAGATGGAAAGCATCGCAGCAAGCCAATAATTATGTTCAGATCAAAACTAAACATTTCGATATATAAGATCTTCACAAAATCCAACAGCATTGATAGGCTATCCATGGACAAACTCTTCATTGAGCATATAAACTAATATTAGTACCCAAAGTGTACTCCAATATGATATAAAACTTATGCGCCCAAATGAAAAATGCAACTTATGATTACAAATGTGTAGATGATAATATACGGTACCTGAATAAGTGTGGAGCCAAACACCAACTTGTTTTGATCATCAAACGGATCACGAATTACACCCAAGGTCTCCAGTTTGGGCGTAGAGATGACAGTTATTTGCAATGGTGTATAACAATTATGAAGGAGCAACCTTTGAAGTGAAGGGGCATCTTCGATGATGAGCTGTTGTCCTTCAAAACAAATTCCAATGCTTTTAAGGTGAGGCGACTTTATTTCGAGACAACTGATAGGGATTTCTATTCCCAAAACAATCAGCAAGCGCTCCAGGGCAGGGCAACTGGAGTGTATGATGTTGTGCAGTGAGGCCTCTAACAGATAAACCACCACAAGAAAGTTTTTTAGTAGTGGGAGTCGAACCATTTGTACTAGATCATCTGGTAGATGGCACCGGGCGAAGGTGGCGGTGTGGAGAGAGGAGGAAAAACGTGAGATGGACAATGGTAGTGTGGGCATGTATTCTTGGTGTGTTCGTGTTATGAAACTTTCATGGTAATGGTAGAACTCAAACTGCTGGAGTTTTCCAAATTCAGGGGATGTCAGCCAAGTGTCCACCGTGCCGGGTATGGACAGCAGGTAGCATGTCGGGATCTAGAGGCGTGTAACGGGGCCCTGCTAGTGAGAGGAGACGATGGCTCTGAGGAGATCAAATTCAGGAAGGACAAAAATTTGACGACAATCGATATTGAGGGGCGTGGTGCGCCATAGAAGGCGCCACCGAGTTGAGAGGACTTGTGTGCGGCACCAATCCTTGGTGGGGAGAAGCGAGATGATCTTCTCAAGGATGACGTCCGGGAGATTGCTGATGCGGTCCACCGGAGATTCTACCGGTTCCTCAGATCCGGGTGGGGGGCTTGCTGGTTCTCCCCACTCTGTCGGGTGCGGGATTTACAACTGGTGTTGCCGCTGGCGGGAGCCTCATCTTCTTGGCGCTGGGGCCAGCCGACTCCATTTTCCTTGTGGGAATCGCGCCGAGCTCACGGGTTTGAGTAGAGTAGCCAGAGACGAGCCTAGTGACAGTGCGAGTGGGGAAGAAGGATGGCTGGGGTTTTCTGTAGGAGTGGAAGAAGAGGAGCAGGCGTTTTCTGTACTAGTGAGGAAGTAGGTGAGCGGGGGGTTTCTGGACAAGTGAGGAAGATGGGGAGGGGGGGGATTGGGGGGCAACAGAAGCGGGAGAGTCCAGCGAGCTGTAGTATAAGTGGAAGCGAGGAGGAAGGAGGGTTTTCCTGGGATTGCCCCCTCATCAAGAAATATGGGCTTCTCCTTAGAAAAACCAAAAACAAATGGGCTTTAAGATGGATAGGCTTTTGTATCGGCCCAGTCGGCTGCCCGTGTTTCGTATTGGAGGGCCTTGTGATAGAGGCAGCGCGAGACACTCTCCAGATTATTGCCCATTCGGAAGAAAAAAAAGAGACGCCTCCAGCTTATGGCTACTCATCAGTAACCTTCTTCAACTTGGCATCCACCAAATTAGAGGATGCGGTACTGGATGCATACACTCACACTGGTCGCGTAGCGCAGCAAAGTGAGGTGTCAAATAACAGGCCTACAATATACTTACTAGATTGTGAAGGTTCACAGGCTAGTCCACATTTACATTAAACTAAGCTTCAGAAGATACGGTATGCATCCTAACATTCAGAAGAACAAAAGTTCAGCATGTTTATGCATCTCAATGATTCACCATACTATAACCAATACAAAGCTGTGAGAAGGTGTGGAAATAAAGAAAATTGGTCTATGCTTCTCTGAGCAAAGGGCCTGCCTGCGCACGCATTAATTTCCTTAATTTCCTGGGCATGCTTGTTTCTTCTCAATGTTGCAAGCACTTTGAGCATGTTGGCAACTCCACAGCTAGCTAGCTGCCTCATCTTCCAATTGACACATTTGCAGCAAACACATGAGGCAATAGATATGACTCAACATGAGTCCATATTATGCAGTTCCCCTGAAATCATCTTCATTGTCCTGAATCCGAAAAGATAGGAAAACAATAGCTATACTTAAACAGTGTTGCAAAACAGTAGCACATATCAATAGCTCGGCATGACAAAACATGATCATATGGACTAAGGGGATACTGACCTGCCTGAGGAAGATTATATATAATTTCATAAGTCCTTGGTTGATTTCCACCTTCGGCTACACTGCTTGTTTGCTACTCCACACATGACAGGATCGTTCCGCACTACAATCAGCAAGTCAACGTACGAATAAGCTTATTTCATCTTGCGGTGGTGATTGTACCTAGTTAAGAATGTAGGAATACCTGGAGCACGATGAGGTTAGCTGACAGCAGGTAGATGCAGCCATATAAGTTTTGTGCGGTGCTACCAAAATTGAGGTTTGTATCCCTTCCTGTTATGAGAATTCTTCTTGAAGTTGGTAGAATGTGACGGCTTGTTCTTTGCATCAAACTTGCCTTTCCCCTGAGATCTGTTCTTGTTGTTTTGGGGCTGGTTGGGCTGGAAGTTCTTCTCGTGTACCATGTGGTCACTAGAAGTTCCCTTAGCGACCCAAGCATGTGTGTCTTTTGATCTCGCCTTCTCTTCAAAATGAAAAGTGCTAATGAGATTCAAAACGGAAAACGCATGTATCTTGTTTTTCAGAGAAGTAGCAAAATCGTTCCACGAAGGAGGAAACTTGGCAATGATGGTCCGAGCAACAAATTGGTCCGGCAACACACACTTGAAGTACTCAAGTTCCTTAGCGAGTGACTGTATCTCATGAGTCTGCTGAACAACAGAGCGCTCATCAATCATCTTGTAGTCATAGAATTGCTCCATGACGTACAACTCGTTGCCAGCTCCCGAGGCCCCAAACGTGGCCTCGAGCGCAGCCCACATGTCTTTGCCGCTGTCAAACGACATATATGAATCCACAATGGAATCGTCAAGAATACTCAGCGGGGCAGCTGTGAAGAGGGTATCCATGTTCTCAAAAGCTTCCTGCTGTGTAGGATTAAGATCGCCCTCAAGCTTACCCTTAGTGGCATCATAGCAGTACATGATCTGAAACCAATATACCGCTCTTGTGCGCCACCTTTTGTATTGCACCCACTTAAAAGTAGGCGGTTTCAAAAGCGCAGCAAAACCACTCGGAGTAAATTACCTATAATCAGGTTTTTGGATTGGATTGTTGAATATATGAGCAATTTACTATGAGATGTAATCCGAATCAACAGTAAATAGATCATGGTGACAATTGCAAAGATCAAAGTAATGATGCGGACTAAACCAGGAGGACAGAATCACATACTGTAAAGTGGGAGAAGAACCGCTGTGGTTGATGTTGTCACTCATGTTGTTGCTGAAGAGGTTACCGAGGTCGTGGAAGAAGGCTGTCGTTCAGGAAGTCATCGCTGGCAGCAGTCACAGGAGTGTGCTCCCCAAAAACCTGATCGCCCCTCTCCTGTATAGGATCACGAAAGGCGGGGTTCGGAGGACTACTGTCCCTTCTCGCGGTGCACGCCGGAAGGAGGGATGGAGAAGAATTGCGTGGCGGCACTAAGATCTGGAATGGTGCGAAACCATATGATACAACGGAGGCTAGGGTAGAGCATGTTAGGTCGGTCGTGCAAGTAAGACCAAGTAGTATAATACTAGGCCTTTGGCCCAAACCCCACGTCCAAGTCAATAATAGCCCCACTATCCAAAAGAATCAGAAACGGCTAAGTAATTAAGGCATCTGCTAATTATTAATTAATGACTTAGTAAATTTTCCGACTCACACCACACTTAGAGGATGGTTTATAGTATAGCCAACATCCGGCTATATGAAGTTGACACATCATCTAGAACCAACCTAATACAGAGCCTGCTTCCAATAGTTAGTCCCTTTAGTATAATACTATATCATTAATAATAGCCCCACCTTTTGTCTGACAAAGTATGTGTAGTCTGAAATGCCAGGCGTGCAGCGGGCGGTGCCCTCGGTCAGCGCGCCGCTTCAACGGCGGAAGTAGTGAGAGGTCACGTCGCCCTGACTTGCCATCAATGTGGAGCGGCGGGCTCAGCTGGCGCCGGGCAGGAAGGTTTCGATTTTTGATTCAGTTGTTGTGCTGCTACTGTTCAATATTCGCGTGTGGTTGTTTCTAGAATAAAAAAAGGAGGTACTCCTACTTATGTTACTCCCACTATGGCTAGCCTTGCGCTTGGCTCTTCGCCTCTTCTAGAAGTCGAACAATAATGGTTGTACTACAGTAGTACTTCTGGCAATCTGACACCAAATGAACTGCTGCACGTCCACCGCTTGTAAGCAAAGGTTTCTCCTCATGCTGAGAGCGACCGCGCACGCATTGGCGAGGGAGAAGGCATAGTAAGCAAGCTTCTTGTCGTTCTACGAGTTGACGGGACACATCAAAGTTATTTAGTACGTACTATTTCCAAAAAAGGGCTGACCATGTCATGGCTACCAACCCGTGCTCCGTCGTTCAGTACGTGCACTATTCACATGCTATCGAGGAGAAAAAATATTGCATATAGGAGTAGGTGTCATCGAAGTGCACGACTCACTTACGCACTGCTTATCTGATTATCTCCATTTTCTTGCATGACACGTGCACCTTAATGCTAGATGTCTCGCGTGTTGGCAAAAGGATGAACAAAGCTCATATAAAGAAAGAGTGGAAGAACATAGATTCCTGACGACCGAGAAGGAGCAAGGAATCTCGCGGTGGAGCGTCTCCAAGGAACCTTGCGCATTTTCCCCTGTTTTTCCCGCATGCTCACCTATAAACAAATAAAAGAACATGAACTCTTCGCTAACCACTAGAGATGATACATCAGGATGTTGAAGATATTTCATTAGTTTATATTGATAACCACGCAAGAAGCCACGCATGTACAGGATGCATGCAGCCACGCATGTATACACGCCAATGCACTAACTCATGCCGATCCAACTCATGCACAAACGCGCACAGCATGGAGCACACAACGCACGTACACAACACATGGATGCACACACACTCGGCCGCAGAATGCACGTGACGGTGAATAACACATGCATGCGCACACACTTGGCTGCATGGAGGCGTGCGCCATCTGCGGAGACGTCCGGTTCGTCGTGCTATGGCGAAGCTCGCACACAATGGCGCATACGCATCTCTTGCAGCACCTCTTTGCCGTCGTTGCTCAATGACTAGCCGGAGATGAAGACGACCGCAGCCTCGGCCTTAGAGCTAGCACCGATGGAAAAGCACGCACGCTGCATGCACACGAGCACATATGGAGTGCCCATGACGTGGTGCGTCCCCAGTCACCTCTACTCCTTCTACGCACGTTGTCTATGAAGGTGGATGCATGCCTAATGATGATGTGGATGAGATCTTCTAGGACTCAGATGATGAAGAGGAGGGTGTCTCCAACAGCGTTCCTCGGCTCGCACCTCTTGCATCACGGTGGTCGAGCTTGGAGTCATTCATCTGGTACACGTGGCATCATAGATCTGGACACAAGGTGACATGCACCGTCAAGGGGGTTAGGGAGGACGCGACCTCTCACTGCATCCGCCATTTGAAGCGGCGCGCCGGCCCAGGGCACCGCCCGCTGCACTCCCAGTTGTACCCGCCTCCTCGCCGCATTCAAAAACCTACATTTACTAGTATGTATACACGTGCAAGGCACATTTTAATATAACTGTTCTATGCAACGCATGGGCACCTTACTATAGATTAGTATGACCAAAAATTTAACTAACATTATATATAGTACGATAAATGCTGATGCATGTCACCTAAAATTATATCATTGAAAATTATGTTCAAATACTAATTCAATGATATAGTTTTTGTTGACATGCACTAACATTTTGTTAGTTAATTCTCCAGTCAAATTCAATGGGGGACTAATAAACCACGACCGATATAGTACTAGTGTAGAGGGCGGCGCTGCACGCGAGTCTCACGGCAGTAAAGCCGTCATATCACAAAACCCAACCACTAATAAATGGCCTGGTAAAATAAACAAACAAGCAACCATCACATCCCTCCGTCTTGATTGTTCTAGAACACAGGTGAGGTAGCAGCAGTGTACTGTTCATGCGAATCCTACTGATATTGGCCGTTGGATTTAGAAGATCAACGGTTATGATTGATGTTCTTAGTCCTACTTAAAATTGGTACACTATATAGTAGTATATATATAGATATAGATATAGAAACCCGCGTGGAATGCGAGAAACCAAATCCGCCCACACACGTCCGTTCAGGAGCACGACGCCGGCCAAGCTCCTCCTTCCATCATTTTGTCCACTCTTTCGATAGCATCTGACGAGCAGGAAGAGCAGTTCTCCGGCATAAAAACCATCTGGGTGGCCCACCAAGCCCAACAGCTCGCTTCTCCACCTACCTAGCCTAGCCCGTCGGCGGTAGTTGCCGCACTAAGCCAGTGTGTGGTTCTGCAGCTGGCCTCTCCAACACAGCTCGAGGAAGAGTGCCGACTTACTCCATGATGGCTTGTCAGGGAGCACGGCAGCACGGGCATCGTTGCTGCCCTCGATGCCGTCGTGTCGTACAGTGCCTCCAGTGTATGCGACTGCGCCATCCACCGTCGACGCGCGCGTAGCCGTGACATGCAGGCAGAGAAAGAAGCCGCTGCGGATGTCGAAGAGGTGATGCGGCTACGCGGATGTGGACGAGGTGACGGGCAGCACGTCCCCGCCCGCCGCCATCATCAAGGAAAAGTAGAACACGGGAGGCCGCCGCCGATTGTATCCCATGAAGGCCACCGCCGAGGCGACGCCGACGAATACAGATGGTGTCTTGCTCGATTCTTCTTCTGCCGGATGCTGGAGGAGGACAAAGAGATCAGGCGGCGACCATTTAGATAGGTATTTTAATTCTACTAGGCTGGTTGTAATTGGAGTATTATAGGTAGTATCATGCATGTAAACTACTCCCTCCGTTCCTAAATATAGGAGTTGTAATGGGAGTATCATAGGTAGTATCATGCATGCCAACTAGGCAAATTTGATGAGGTGGCATAGAATTAAATGAAGAAATAGAGGGTTGAGTATCATATCATGATACCGTATCATATTAAATGTTGTGCTACTATGTGTCATGCATGCTAATAAATGAAGTCATCTATGATACTAACATAGGATACTATGCACTATGGATGTAGTATCATACACTAGTATCATATTCATGATACTAGTATATGATACTTTCCATTACGACCAACCTTATAAGAGCATGGTTAATAGTATAACCAGCTGATGGCTACATGACACTGCCACGTCATCTATAGCCAACCTTGTAGCCTTCAATTATAATACTCCCTCTATCTAGGTGTCATCTTACGAAAACCAAATAATCCCAAAATACTTAGGCATGGTGCATTAACTTCTAACTCATTTCTTGTTTCTTGACATATCAACCAAAGAGATGTAGGTGTGCATGCTTTTAGTGACTTGAGACTAGCAAACACGACATCAGTGGTTAGTTCATTTCATGCAATGCTATTAATTAGAAAATAAACATTAAGTTCTCTCATCTCTTCCAAAAGTCGAACAATGATGATGGTACTACAGTCGATAGTGTACGTACTAGTAAGAAAAGCTTCTCCTCATTTGCGAGTAGACCGGACACATCAAAAGTAGTGCATTAGTCTCCAAAAAGGGTTGACCGTGTCCATGGCTACCATCCCGTGCTCAATCATTCAGTGTGTGCTTCTCATCGTTCTGCGAGTTGACGGGACACATCAAATTTAATACTTATTCAGTACTCTCTCCAAAAAGGGCCGACCATGTCCATCAGTCCATGGCTACCATCCCGTGCTCCGTCATTGAGTAAGTGCAGTATTCACATGCCATCGAGGAGGAAAAATATTACGTAGTACTAGGTGCCATCATAGTGCACGACTCACTTACACACTGCTTATCTCCATTTTCTTGCATGACACGTGCACCTTGATGCTAGATGTCCCGCATGTTGGCAAAAGGATGAACAAACCTCATGTCAAAAAAAGAGTGGAACAACATAGATTCCCGACGACCGAGAAGGAGCAAGGAACTTCGTGGTGGAGCGTCTGCACTGATAGTATTTTATATTATTTAGCAATATAAAATCACCACAGTAGATCGGAAGAGTAGGAAACACGGCAACCCAGTGTAGTTACATCATACTCTACGTGGCCAACCCACGCTATCACTATATTTCTTGGCCTCCGTGCGACACCAAGCTCTAGTAAACCACCAGCCTGTATCGCTTCTCGCTCCTCGTCTCTCTTGAAGTGCGGCGGGCTGGCATTTTTGCCGTCTATTGAGGTCGGTTAACTCATCACATGTTAGCGACATGCTAAGAGCATTCTAAACCAATTACTGTACTCTATTGTTATGCCAAGAAGAGGAAGCGCTTTGACCGATGGACCAAACAAGACAGGCGTGTCGTGCCGTCTTGTTTGGTGTAGTAGTAACACTTGGTTTTTACTACTGGTAAGATTTTATATTGTAACACCCACAATGCGGCTATATCTCCGACGTGTCGGGGCACGACTTAGAGGCATAGCCACATGGTAGGCATGTCGCAAGATGGTAATCTTTACACATCCCATGTATTGAATAAGAAAGGGATAAAGAGTTGGCTTACAATCGCCACTTCACACAATACATAAATAATCCATACCTCATCCAGAATACAATCAAGGTCCGACTACAGACCCAAAATAAAGAAAGACAACCCCAAATGGTAGATCCACGATCGTCCCAACTGGGCTCCTCTACTGATCATCCGGAAAAGAAACAAAACAACGATCAAGATCTTCATCGAGCTCTCACTTGAGCTGGGTTGTGTCATCTGCACTGGTATCATCGGCACCTACAACTGTTTGGAAGTATCTGTGATTCACGGGGACTCAGCAATCTCACACCCGCGAGATCAAGACTATTTAAGCTTATGGGTAGGAAGGTGGTAATGTGGTGGAGCTGCAACAAGCACTAAGCATATATGATGGCTAACATACGCAAATGAGAGCGAGAAGAGAAGCAACGCAACGGTCGTGAAGCTAGAAGGGATCAAGAAGTGATCCTGAGACTACTTACGCACAACCATAACACAAGAACCATGTTCACTTCCCGGACTCCGCCGGAAAGAGACCATCATGGCTACACACGCGGTTGATGCATTTTAATTAAGTTAAGTGTCAAGTTCTCTACAACCGGATATTAACAAATTCCCATCTGCCGCATAACCGCGGGCACAGCTTTCGAAAGTTTATAACCTGCAGGGGTGTCCCAACTTAGCCCATCACAAGCTCTCATGGTCAATGAAGGATATTCTTTCTCTCGGGAAGACCCGATCAATCTCGGAATCCAGGTTACAAGACATTTCGACGATGGTGAAACAAGACCAGCAAGACTGCCCGAATGTGCCGACAAATCCCGATAGGAGTTGCACATATCTCGTTCTTAGGGCACACCGTATGGGCAAGACGTCGGGTCGGCATAGACCCTGGTTTCCCAGGGGGCGCCGGACATCGCCCAGTTTGGACCAACATTTAGAGAAGCACTGGCCCGGGGGGTTAAAATAAAGATGACCCTCGGGAGCGCGACTCCCAAGGGAAAAGTTGGTGGTTGTGTGGCAAATGGTAAAACCAAGGTTGGGCGTTGCTGGAGGAGTTTTATTCAAAGCGAACTGTCAGGGGGTTCCCATAACACCCAACCGCGTAAGAAACGCAAAATCAAGGAACATAACACCGGTATGACGGAAACTAGGGCGGCAAGAGTGGAACAAAACACCAGGCATAAGGCCGAGGCTTCAACCCTTTACCAAGTATATAGATGCATTAAAGTAAATAAGATATACCATAAGCATATTTCCAAAACATCCTTACTGAAGCAACTCAAAACAAGCACGGATCTCACTGTAGCATCAAGTATACATGGCATCAAAATAACAGCAGGAAAATGACTTAGTAAAATCCTAAGTCCCTGAAATCAGCAATATCACGAAGGCTACTTTGCATGCTTGTGATAGTCACCACATAGATCACAAAACTACAAGGCAAGCACCTCTGTAAAGATGACATGACATAGTTAAAAACACATCTTGAGCTCATGCCCATATGAAGCACACATCAAATGTGACAAAAATGACAAAACATCATAATCTGCTAAGTAACATGAGTAAACATTTTATAGCACTCTTTCATCAATGATTAGGGCATCAAGATGAACTCAAACAAGCATGCCACAATGGAATGAAATGAAGGGCATCTCCCAATGAACATTTGGATATATCGTATGCATGAAACGGAGCTACGGTCACCAAGATACGAGGCGATGAACAGAGCATGAAAATATGAGGGGGAAAGGACTTAGAGAAAATATACCCCTACGGAAAACTGGACGACGTGGTGCGAGATGGATGGATCCGGGTGCAAGTGATGTTTGGTTTGCGGCATACGGCCGTTCTGGGTTGTGGCCGTGTAGATCGGCGCCGGCGACGAACCTCGGTGTGCGAGGCGGCGATGGAGGTGACGACCAAAGCCCCAGCAAGTGGCCTTGGCCGGCGGGATGCGCGCGAGGCAGCGGAGAGGCACCGGGTCGGCGGCGGAGCAAGGAGGAGGTTCGACAGGGCACTGGCAATGGGGTTCAGCCATCAGCGGAGCTTGGCGAGCTCGGCCATGGCGGGCGGCGAGCCTGGGGGTTTGACGGCGAGGGAGCAGGGCGGCGTGGCCGGACGACTTCGGAGTATGACGGTGACCGGCGTGGTCGGGCCCCGGGTGGAGCAGGGTGCGTGCGACGGGCGGCGTCCGGTGGCACGGAAGCCGGGGCGGCGGGGATGCGGGCTCCGCCGGGCGGCTCGGGTCGCCGGCGGGGACCTGCAGGGCGGCGGCACGGTTTCAGGCTGGGACGGGCGAGCGGCGGCAGCGCATGGGCTCGCGCGGGCCGGATCTGGTCCCCGCAGGCCGCGCGGTGGTGGAAGGTGGCGGCGACAGGTGGCGCGACGTGGTTGGACGAGGAGGCGGCGGGGATGACATGTCACGCAGTGATTGGCCGGGATGACGTGTCCGGCGGACATGTCCAGTGCGGATGGACACGTCCGGCGGCGCGAGGAGAAGAGGACTAGGGTTAGACCATGAATTTCGGGGGGGGAGGCAGATATATATAGGTAGAAGGAGGTGGGAATGTCCAAATGAGGTGTAGTTTTCGCCCACACGATCGTGATCCGGCAACGGAGGACATGGAAGTGGTTTAGTTGGGTTATTGGGCTGTTTTGGAGGGGTGTTGGGCTGCAACACACAAGAGGCCTTTGCGGTTACCCGGTTAACCGTTGGAGCATCAAACAGACTCCAAATGGCACGAAATTTGACAGGCCGTCTACCGGTGGTGTACCAAGGCCACTTGACAAATATCGGTCCATTCCGAGAACGTTTAACACTCGCTCACGAAAAGAGGCAAGAGGGCTGCGCTGGAGCACGTGGGAGTGTCGGATTGCGAAACGGACAACGGGGGAAATGCTCGGATGCATGAGACGAACACGAATGCAAATGTGACGCACGTGATGACATGATATGAAATGCATGACATGAACAAAATGCAAAACGAAGACAAAAACCCAACCACAAAGGAAATATCGTATCGCATCTCCGGAAAAGGCAAGAGTCGGAGTTACAAATATGGCAAGTTGTATCCGGGGCGTTACAACACTCCACCACAACGAGAGGATCTCGTCCCAAGATCTAAGATGGCACCGGAGGGAAATGGAAGAGGAAGAGAAGAGGTAAAAATAAGTTGCTTCTTTGACAAACGAGTGAAATTAATGAACCTCGATAGGTTAACCAATTTCGAGAAAAGAAAACAACGGAGATGATCGAAGTTGAAAACACTCCGTTAGAAAAGAGGAACGAGGAAGAACAAATTCGGACAACACTCCGGCTAAAAAGAGATGCAAGACTTGATAAGTTGAAAAGAACTTGAGAAGAGGACACAACACTCCGGTTAAATGGATAAGCACTAAAAGAACACGATCCTCACAACTTGAGATGATGAGAGAATAGAGCAACCTCACTATGCCTCCGGAACAAATGTAAGAATGGAATCAAAAGAACGGAAGAGAAAACAACATCTTCTACCTCAAATGAGCTTGAAAAAACATCTTAAGGAGAAGGCTCGAACGGAGTTAATGGAAAACCAACAACAAAAAGAGTAAGCTTGTTGTAGGCTTATGGAAAACATCTCGAAATCTTGAGGTGAAATTCTACCACTCACGGGAAAAAGATTTGATTGAGAGCTAGAAAAGATAGAAAGCTTCTTCCACCGATGTGATAAGAAAACTTGGATCATAGGTAATCATCACAATGAGAAACATTCCCAGTGGAAGGCTTTAGGTGAAATCCATACCAAGATAACTCCAAGGAAGAAAGTGATGGGTTTAAATATCTCATTTCTGAACTTGTGAATCATGACACACACAGAAATTGTCAAAAATGACATAACACCATCTCATAAGATAAGGTAGAAAGAATTGCACTACGGAATGCAAGATGGAGAATACTTGAGCTCCTCTGAAAAGAATCTCGATGAACACTTCGAGAAAGAATTAAATCCTTGATGAACCATCATGTAGAGCCTCCATGAAGAACTCCGGTAATAAAAGGATAACGAAAAGAAAGAGAAGTTGAAAACACAAGGTGAAGCCTTGTGATGATTTAAATGGAGCTTCGTGGTGACATACTTGAGAGAGCTTGGAACTCCGGGAAAAGAAAAGATGAAACAATTGAAACCGAGAATTTTTTATGAACCTCCGGAGTAAGGAATTAACATATGGATGAAACAAGAATAAGAATTACATTATGTGTACCCTTCACCAATTAAATTGATGACAAGCAATAGATTTGGCATACTACTTATTCTCGTAGAAAAGATTAAGATAGATATAGCGTAAACTTGAGAAGGTCTTCAATGAACCTCTGGTAGGATTTGGAAAGAATGAATGAATTTATATTTTCAACCAAGGAAGAGAACTCTTGAACGAACCACCATAAGAATTGAAAAAGAACGTAGGCACAATTTACTGGGAAGAATTGGAAAATGAATGAAGATACTTGAAGGAATTTAGATGCATGAGAACGAATAGATCACGAGCTGATTAGAGAATACTTGAGCGATGCACCGGTAAGATTTAGAGAAAGAGAGCTGAAAGCTGAGAATGAATAATTCTGAGATGATGGCCTCTGGAGAATCAAACTGAAAAGACTCCTGAAATGCTCCAGATGGGTGAAAAGAATTATCACAATCAAAAATAATTATGAGAGGATGGCATCAAGCTAGAACCATGAATCTTCAAGAGAACAGATAAGATTTGGAGGGTAACTCTTCTTTGGTCTTCAAAATCCGAGAATGACGTCGAGAAACACCATCAAGAATTGTTGAGACACTCCAGAATGAAGAAATAGAAAGGTTGAACCAACAATGAAAAGGATTTGAAAGATCTTGGAGAAAGACATGTGACCGATGATAATTCATTCTTACATCAAACTTGGAAAAGAATTTGAGAAGCTCCGGGGAAATTAGAAGAGTCATGTAAGATCCTGGGAAAAGACCTGTGGGTTAGGGCCCACTCAAAAGATACAACGTTGAAATGATTTAAAAGAGAAATTGCACCGGTTGAATTAAATGTCTCCAAAGAGATAACAACCTCAAGATATCTTGAACGGATTAGGAATGAAAACACGAATCTCCTGAGATATCTTCAGCACTCCGGAACAAAAGAATAGCGAGAAGTGGATGATTAAGAAGTGCACCGGCATGAGAAAGCATTTGACACGAGGAAAAGGATATGATCGACAATGAAAGCTTGAGTTGAATCCACCGGAGAAGACAAAGAACGAAGAATGACGAACTTGTAGAGCATCTTCATGAGAATCATCGGGTAAGAACTTTGAAGGAAAAATAGTGAAGAAACTTCACATCAATAAAATGGATGCTTGATTAAGATATATGAGTCCTTGAATAAAAAGGGGGGGAGGGCGGGAAAACAAAGGCAACTTGGGGACAGATGAAACAAACAACGTTGGGAAAACCGTGAGGTGATCTTGTGGATGTTGAAATGATCGGATCCACTTGAAGAGAAACACACCGGTTGAAAAGAATTGTCATGACAATCTCAATTATCATGAAGGATTGGTATTCACATAGGAGTATGAGAACACCGCTTAGGAAAAGGTATGGAATCCACATTTGACTTCGAAGCAACTCGAATACCACAACTGAAAACAAAACAAAGGATTGGCTTAGGAAAATAAGTCGGAAACAAACATATGATAGACCCCATATCATATCATGTGTGTTGGAAAGATATCCTACGTGATACTTGAATTCCCACTTATAAACTCCCGAAACTTTCTGGTTATGCAATCAGGTGTTGGGGATACAGGGGAAGCATAATATCTCACCCAAAACTAGCAAATCCAACATCCAGCTGTATCCATCCTTCAACACATAACCAAGAAAACTTCGGAAATCATTTACCTCAACCTTCGAAGAGAATCCGTTATACGAGTTATGGCAATACTCCCGAACTCCCGCCCCAGGATTGGGTGGCGTCGAGGTTATCTCACCAACAACTGCATAAAAGAGATTTTCGATGTCGGCAAACTCAGGTATTCCAGAACTGCAACGATAAAATTGTGACGACAACACGTCGGAGCTCAACTCCCCGGGACACTGCCACAACCCCTAAATGTCAGGAGGCACCAAGAACAATGTTCTCTTCACAAAACCATCAGAACGATTCAAAGATACCCGCGTGATCCTAAAAGAATCGTGAAATTTGAGGAGATAAGAGTCAAAACTCTACGTCAGGAGGCCTCACCAGAGCGGCGAAGGGACTGAGGAGTAAAAATAATCCTACTCTCCGATATATATAATCCTAAGACTCAAAACATTTTGTTCTAGACTCAACAACGTCAGCGATTCGATCAAGCAGGGGGCTCCTAAGTCGGGGCTAGCTCTGATTACCAACTTGTAACACCCACAATGCGGCTATATCTCCCACGTGTCGGGGCACGACTTAGAGGCATAGCTGCATGGTAGGCATGTCGCAAGAGGGGTAATATTTACACATCCCATGTACTGAATAAGAAAGGGATAAATAGTTGGCTTACAATCGCCACTTCACACAATACATAAATAATCCATACCTCATCCAGAATACAATCAAGGTCCGACTACGGACCCAAAATAAAGAAAGACAACCCCAAATGCTAGATCCCCGATCGTCCCAACTGGGCTCCTCTACTGATCATCCGGAAAAGAAACAAAACAACGATCAAGATCTTCATCGAGCTCCCACTTGAGCTGGGTTGCGTCATCTGCACTAGTATAATTGGCACCTGCAACTATTTGGAAGTATCTGTGAGTCACGGGGACTCGGCAATCTCACACCCGCGAGATCAAGACTATTTAAGCTTATGGGTAGGAAAGGGGTAATGTGGTGGAGCTGTAGCAAGCACTAAGCATATATGGCGGCTAACATATGCAAATGAGAGCGAGAAGAGAAGCAACGCAGTGGTCGTGAAGATAGAAGTGATCATGAGACTACTTACGCACAACCATAACACAAGAACCGTGTTCACTTCCCGGACTCCGCCGAAAAGAGACCATCACGGCTACACACGCGGTTGATGCATTTTAATTAAGTTAAGTGTCAAGTTCTCTACAACCAGATATTAACAAATTCCCATCTGTCAAATAACCGTGGGCACGGCTTTCGAAAGTTTATACCCTGCAGGGGTGTCCCAACTTAGCCCATCACAAGCTCTCACGGTCAACGAAGGATATTCCTTCTCCCGGGAAGACCCGTTCAGTCTCGAAATCACGGTTACAAGACATTTCGACAATGGTAAAACAAGACCAGCAAGACCGCCCGAATGTGCTGGCAAATCCCGATAGGAGCTGCACAGATCTCATTCTCGGGGCACACCGGATGGGCAAGACGTCGGGTTGGCATAGACCCTGGTTGCCCAGGGGGTGCCGGACATCGCCCAGTTTGGACCAACACTTAGAGAAGCACTGGCCCGGGGGGTTAAAATAAAGATGACCCTCGGGAGCGCGACTCCCAAGGGAAAAGTAGGTGGTGGTGAGGCAAATGGTAAAACCAAGGTTGGGCCTTGCTGGAGGAGTTTTATTCAAAGCGAACTGTCAAGGGGTTCCCATAACACCCAACCACGTAAATAACACAAAATCAAGGAACATAACACCGGTATGACGGAAACTAGGGCGGAAAGAGTGGAACAAAACACCAGGCATAAGGCCGAGCCTTCGAACCTTTACCAAGTATATAGATGCAAGGCACGTCTTAATATAATTGTTCCGTGCAACGCACGGGCACCTTACTATAGATTAGTACGACCAAAAATTTAACTAACATTATATATAGTACGATAAATGCTGATGCATGTCACCTAAAATTATATCATTGAAAACTATGTTCAAATAATAATTCAACGATATAGTTTTTGTTGACATGCACTAACATTTTGTTAGTTAATTCTTTAGTCAAATTCAATGGGGGACTAATAAACCAAGACTGATGTAGTACTAGTGTAGAGGGCGGCACTTCAGGTGAGTCTCGCAGCAGTAAAGCCATCATATCACAAAACCCAACCACTAATAAATGGCCTGGTAAAATAAACAGACAAGCAACCATCACATCCCTCCGTCTTGATTGTTCTAGAATACAGGTCAGGTAGCAGCAGTGTAATGTTCATGCGAATCCTACTAATATTGGCTGTTGGATTTAGAAGATCAACGGTTATGATTGATGTTCTTAGTCCTACTTAAAATTGGTACACTATATAATAGTATAGATATAGATATAGATATATATATATAGAAACCCGCGTGGAATGCGAGAAACCAACTCCACCCACACACGTCCGTTCAGGTGCACGACGCCGACCAAACTCCTCCTTACACCATTTTGTCCACTCTTTCGGCGGCATCTGACGAGCAGGAAAAGCAGTTCTCCGGCATAAAAGCCATCTGGGTGGCCCGCCGAGCCTGGCAGCTCGCTTCTCCACCTACCTAGCCAAGCCCGTCGGAGATAGTTGCCGCACTAAGCCAGTGCGTGGTTCTGTAGCTGGCCTCTCCAATACAGCTCGAGGAAGAGTGCCGACTTACTCCATGCTGGCTTGTCGGGGAGCACAGCGGCACGGGCATCGTTGCTGCCCTCGACACCCCCGCGTCGTACATCGCCTCCAGTATCTGTGACTGCGCCATCCGCCGTCGACATGCGCGTAGCCATGACATGCAGGCAAAGAAAGAAGCCGCTGCGGATGTCGACGAGGTGATGCGGCTACGCGGATGTGGACGAGCTGACGGCAGCACGTCCCCACCCGCCGCCATCATCGAGGAAAAGTAGAACACGGGAGGCCGCCGCCGATTGTATCCCATGATGGCCCCCACCAAGGCGATGCCGACAAATACAGACGGTGTCTTGCTCGATTCTTCTTCTGCCGGATGCTGGAGGAGGACAAAGAGATCGGGCGGCGACCATTTAGATAGGTATTTTAATTCTACCAGGCTGGCTGTAATGGGAGTATTATAGGTAGTATCATGCATGTAAACTACTCCCTCCGTTCCTAAATATAGGAGTATTAGGCTAGTTGTAATGGGAGTATCATAGGTAGTATCATGCATGCCAACTAGGAAAATTTGATGAGGTGGCATAGAATTAAATGAAGAAATAGAGGGTTGAGTATCATATCATGACACCGTATCATATTAAATGTTGTGCTAGTATGTGTCATGCATGCTAATAAATGAAGTCATCTATGATACTAACATATGATACTATGCACTACAGATGTAGTATCATACACTAGTATCATATGCATGATACTAGTATGTGATACTTTCCATTACGACCAACCTTATAAGAGCATGGTTAATAGTATAACCAGCTGATGGCTACATGACACTGCCACGTCATCTATAGCCAACCTTGTAGCCTTCAAGTATAATACTCCCTCTCTCTAGGTGTCATCTTACGAAAACCAAATAATCCCAAAATACTTAGGCGCGGTGCATTAACTTCTACCTCGTTTCTTGTTTCTTGACATATCAACCAAAGAGATGTGGGTGTGCATGCTTTTAATGACTTGAGACTAGCAAACACGACATCAGTGGTTAGTTCATTTCATGCAATGCTATTAATTAGCAAATGAACATTAAGTTCTCTCATCTCTTCCGAAAGTCGAACAATGATGATGGTACTACAGTCGATAGTGTACGTACTAGTAATCAAAGCTTCTCCTCGTTTGCGAGTAGACTGGGCACATCAAAAGTAGTGCATTAGTCTCCAAAAGGGGTTGACCATGTCCATGGCTACCATCCCGTGCTTCTTCATTCAGTGTGTGCTTCTCGTCGTTCTGCGAGTTGACGGGACACATCAAATTTAATACGTATTCAGTACTCTCTCCAAAAAGGGCCGACCATGTCCATCAGTCCATGGCTACCATCCCGTGCTCCGTCATTGAGTACGTGCAGTATTCACGTGCCATCGAGGAGGAAAAATATTACGTAGTACTAGGTGCCATCATAGTGCACGACTCACTTACGCACTGGTTATCTTCATTTTCTTGCATGACACGTGCACCTTGATGCTAGATGTCCCGCGTGTTGGCAAAAGGATGAACAAACCTCATGTCAAAAAAAGAGTGGAACAACATAGATTCCCGACAACCGAGAAGGAGCAAGGAACCTCGTGGTGGAGCGTCTGCACTGATAGTATTTATATTATTTAGCGATATAAAATCAACCAATCATCTTCATAGTAGATCGGAAGAGTAGCAAACACGGCAGCCCGGTGTAGTTATATCATACTGTACGTGGCCAACCCACTCTATCACCATATTTCTTGGCCTCCGTGCGACACCTAGCTCTAGTAATCCACCAGCCGTATCGCTTCTCGCTCCTCGTCTCTCTCAAAGTGCGGCGGGCTGGCATTTTTGCCGTCTATTGAGGTCGGTTAACTCATCACATGTTAGCGACATGCCAAGAGCATTCTAAAAAATTACTGTACTCTATTGTTATGCCAAGAAGAGGAAGCACTTTGACCGACGGACCAAACGAGACAGGCGTGTCATGCCGTCTTGTTTGCTGTAGTAGTAACACTTGGTTTTGACTATTGGTAAGATTTTATATTTTAACACCCACAATGCGATTATATCTCCCACGTGTCAGGGCACGACTTAGAGGCATAGCCGCATGGTAGGCATGTCGCAAGAGGGGTAATCTTTACACATCCCATGTACTGAATAAGAAAGGGATAAACAGTTGGCTTGCAATCGCCACTTCACACAATACATAAATAATCCATACCTCATCCAGAATACAATCAAGGTCTGACTATGGACCTAAAATAAAGAAAGACCACCCCGAATGCTAGATCCTTGATCGTCCCAACTGGGCTCCTCTACTGATCATCCGGAAAAGAAACAAAACAACGATCAAGATCTTCATCGAGCTCCCACTTGAGCTGGGTTGCGTCATCTGCACTGGTATCATCGGCACCTGCAACTGTTTGGAAGTATCTGTGAGTCACAAGGACTCAGCAATCTCACACCCGCGAGATCAAGACTATTTAAGCTTATGGGTAGGAAAGGGGTAATGTGGTGGAGCTGCAGCAAGCACTAAGCATATATGGTGGCTAACATACGCAAATGAGAGCGAGAAGAGAAGCAACGCAACGGTCGTGAAGCTAGAAGTGATCAAGAAGTGATCCTGACACTACTTACGCACAACCATAACACAAGAACCGTGTTCACTTCCCGGACTCCGCCAGAAAGAGACCATCACGGCTACACACGCGGTTGATGCATTTTAATTAAGTTAAGTGTCAAGTTCTCTACAACCGGATATTAACAAATTCCCATCTACCACATAACCACGGGCACAGCTTTCGAAAGTTTATACCCTGCAGGGGCATCCCAACTTAGCCCATCACAAGCTCTCACGGTCAGTGAAGGATATTCCTTCTCCCGGGAAGACCCGATCAGTCTCGGAATCCCGGTTACAAGACATTTCGACAATGGTAAAACAAGACTAGCAAGATCGCCTGAATGTGCCGACAAATCCCGATAGGAGCTGCACATATCTCGTTCTCAGGGCACACCGGATGGGCAAGATGTCAGGTTGGCGTAGACCCTGGTTGCCCAGGGGGCGCCGGATATCGCCCAGTTTGGACCAACACTTAGAGAAGCACTGGCCCGGGGAGTTAAAATAAAGATGACCCTCGGGAGCGCAACTCCCAAGGGAAAAGTAGGTGGTGGTGAGGCAAATGTAACTAAGCTACAGCACTCCAACATAGCAACAAAGAATATGCAGTGATGTAAACAAGATGCTTGACAAAATAAGAACACTGAGCAACGGCTAAATCACACAAGAGCAGGTTCAAACAAGCATGGAAAAAGTGCAAAAGATATCAGCATAACAGACTTAGTGAAAATACTAACATGTCAAAAACAACATCAGGAAGCCATGTTTAGAGCTAGCAAACAACATGCTATAGGAACATATCATAGCAATACAAGGCATGGCATGAATCCACTAAATGAATAGAACAAAAGTGCCTTAATGAACATGAGCCAAAAAGGCATAGAAGATATGATGGCACCTGTCGGTGTCAAAACCGGCGGATCTCGGGTAGTGGGTCCCGAACTGTGCATCTAGGCCGGATGGTAACAGGAGGCAGGGAACACGATGTTTTACCCAGGTTCGGGCCCTCTTGATGGAGGTAAAACCCTACGTCCTGCTTGATTAATATTGATGATATGGGTAGTACAAGAGTAGATCTACCACGAGATCAAGGAGGCTAAACCCTAGAAGCTAGCCTATGGTATGATTGTTGTGTATGGAGTTGATTGCCTACGGACTACAACCCTCCGGTTTATATAGACACCGGATAGGGTTAGGGTTACATAGAGTCGGTTACAATGGTAGGAGATCTTGAATATCCGCATCGCCAAGCTTGTCTTCCACGCCAAGGAAAGTCCCATCCGGACACGGGACGAAGTCTTCAATCTTGTATCTTCATAGTCCAGGAGTCCGGCTGAAGGTATAGTCCGGCTACCCGAACACCCCCTAATCCAGGACTCCCTCAGTAGCCCCTGAACCAGGCTTCAATGACGACGAGTCCGGCGCGCAAATTGTCTTCGGCATTGCAAGGCGGGTTCCTCCTCCAAGTCCTTCATAGAAGATTGTAAACACCAAGAGTAGTGTCCGGCTCTGCAAAATAAGCTTCCACATATTGCCATAGAGAGAATAATATTAACACAAATCAAATCTGCTGACGTATTCCGCAGTGTGTCATCACACTACAGCCAAGTCCTTTACTCGAATCGTTTTTACTTTTCCACCTCAGCATGTTTTGCGAGGCGTTTTCCTTGGCACGTCTTGTCAAAGCAGAGATCATGTACCCCATTTACGGGATTCTCATCAATACGGACGTGGGTAATCCAATCGCGCCACTTATCACGGTGCTTGGGAGGCAAGCGAGTTTTACCAGGTAGGTGGGGATGCACAACCGCATCCGCCCATATAAGGGGATAAGGGTCCACCTTTTTACCTACGCCTTCTTCCTCCTTTGCCTATCCATATCCTGCGCACTCGAGCTCCAGCGCCCAAGCCCGCACTTCCCACCTCAACCTTCTCCAGCAATGTCCGGAGCGGGAGGCAAGTGGATGGTATCCTCCGTCACGGAGGGCCATGTCAAAAAGCTAAGGAAGGCCGGATACTTGTCCAAAGACATCGCGCACCGACTTCCCGAGGAGGGGCAGCTTCTCCCCACCCCAAGGCCCCATGAGAGGGTAGTATTCCTTCCCCACTTCCTCCGCGGACTGGGTTTTCCACTCCACCCATTTGTCCGGGGGCTCATGTTTTACTATGGCCTGGATTTCCATGATCTGGCCCCGAACTTCGTCCTCAACATCTCGGCGTTTATCGTCGTGTGCGAGGCTTTCCTCTGCATCTGCCCCCATTTCGGCCTCTGGCTCAAGACCTTCAACGTCAAGCCCAAGGTGGTGCGCGGCAGCCAGGCGGAGTGCGGAGGCGCCATGGCAGGCAAGATGGCCAACGTCCTATGGCTCGAGGGCTCCTTCGTGGAGACCCTGAAGGGGTGGCAATCGTGGTGGTTTTACATCACCGAGCCGCGCGATCCGAAATGGATCGTAGCCCCCGAGTTCCGATCCGGACCCCCCACGCGGCTTATGTCCTGGAAAGAGACGGGCCTGTCGTGGGGCGACGAAAAAGAGATGACCAGACTGCAGACATGCATCCAGTCCCTGGTGAGCAAGCTGATCAAGCTCATCAATGTAGTCCAGGTTATGCTCATCCGCCGGATCCTCCCGTGTCAACAATGGGACTTTAATCTGTGGGAGTTCGACCCGGCGCAGCACCAAACCCTTAACAGGCTCTTCGACACGATGTATGAAGACGTCTGGAAGGTGCTAACCAAAGGCGCCGAGGCTCCCACATCCGCTTCCGAGGACCGCGGATACAGCTCGCGGCATCACGCTAGCGAGGTAAGCTATTTTCACCTTTTACAGGATGTTGAGTTTTTTCATAGTCTGACTTTATGCGGGATCTAAACTCCCTCACCTTTGACAGGCTTGGCAGGCGCAGTCCGGATCGATTAACTGTCCGGCTCCCTTGCCCGAAGACCCAGCCCCTGCTCTCCTAGTGAAGCTGCTAGTTCCGGCGCCTTATGTGGTGCCGGAGAAGAAGGCCAAGAAGAAGGCCACGGGGACTCGAAAGAGTGCCCGTAATGTGGTGGTGTCGGACTCGTCATCCGACGAGTCCGAGACGCTCTCCTCCCGTCAGAACGAGGAGGAGGAAGAAGAAAACTCTCCCCCTCCAGCGGGGGGAGGAAAGAAAAGGAAGGCCGCCCCAACGGGGGAGGCCGAAGGGTCCAGGAAGAGGAAGACCCCTCCGCCGAACTACTCCCCCGACGCCGAAGAGGACGAAGAGGAGTGGCCAGATAGGGCCAAGCGTCCGGCAAAATCGTAAGTATTCGGATATCAGAGTAACTCATGACGTTCCTTTGTCGCACAGCTTTCCCTAATGTCGAACATAATTATGCAGCCCTCCCCGGGCCGAACTCAACGAGTCGTCAAGTGGCTCCCTGGATTCATCGGACGTGAACTCAGTTCTGCCCGCTGTCTCCCCCCGCACTGCGGACGACGCCGAAGTGGCGTCGCAACGAGCTCCGGGGCAGGAGGAGGTGGTCCTGGAGGAGCCGCAAGGCGACCTCCCGGACCCCAGGAGTAAAGGGGACAAGACCCCCCAGGGCTCCAAGTCCGGCTTTGTGCCGGACACCGCGCCGGAATCTTCAACAGTTCCGGACCACAGAAGGCGAACTCCTTCCAAGAGGAGCAAGCCTTCTGAGCCGGCAGCCTCTGTCCAACCGGAGGTGCCGGACAATCTGCTTGAGGTGCTTGACGGCGCCTCCATCGATGAGGAGCACCGTACTATTATGAGTACGGTGATCCAGAAGGTTCAGTCCGCCAAGAGCGGACTGACTGAAGCTTGCGCTAGCCTTCTAACAGGCTTCGAGGTAAGTAAACATATATAAAAATAGTACCGCATAGACAGTAGCCCCTGATGCTCTATTTGGCGTTCGGAAAGAAAAGCCGAATAGAGGATCTAGTAAATTTCGCAGGAGTCTAACAATAAAGAGTCAATATGCGTGTGCAGGCTTCGCTGCTATCCACCGCCGCACTGACTGCGGAGGTGGGTGTCCTGAAACAGGACCTCAAGCGGACTGAGCAAGAGCTCGGCCTTGCCAAGCGGCAGTTCGAGGAAAAAGAAGGTAAGAAATACCTTACAGAAAAAGTGCCTATAGAGAGGCGTGATTGCAAAAAATAACAGGATTGCACTGCTTATTATAGGGGCCACGACTGAGGTGGCGACCCTCAAGCAGGCGCTGTCCGAGGCCAAAAAGAAAACGGCCGCGGAGCGCACCGAGCAAGAGAAACTTGGGGCTCAGGTCGGCGAGGTGCGGCAAGAGCTTCAGGCTCTCATGAAAGAACATGAGAGTTTGGAGCTTGAGTCAAAGACCCAAGCGTCCGAGCTCACGGCGGCCCTTGAGACTGTCAAGTCTACCAAGCCCGAAGCCCAAAAGGCCCTCCAAGAGTTGGAGGAGATGAAGAAGATAGCAGCGGGTAAGGCATTCTTTATGCAAAGCAGAAATATAAAAGTAAACTACTTGTTACTTACCCGAATCCGGAGTTCTCCAGGGGCATTCGCAGATCTTCCCCGCAGCGTATCCGACGCCGCCGCATTCTACCGAGCTGAAGAGGGCAGCTCAACGGAGAAGGTGTTCTGGTCTCAGTATGCTTAGGCCGGACACCCTGTGCCCTTGAGCGACCAGCTGAAACAGCTGGTCGAGCTCCACAAGGCGACCGAACAGGCCATGAAGGGCTTCATAGTTCGGCTGTGGCCTGGAGAGGCCCTGCCTGGGAGCTACTTCGGGCTGGTGCGGCGGCTGGTGGAGGCCTGTCCAAGGCTCGAGGTCATCAAGTGCTCCGTCTGCATCGAAGGTGCCCGTCGGGCCCTTGCCCGTGCAAAGGTGCACTGGGGTAAGCTGGACGGTGAGAAGCTTGTGAAGGATGGACCGCCGCCGGGGAAGGAGCATCGCAAGCCCGAGAACTATTACAAGGATGTTCTTGCGGGTGCCCGCCTTGTGGCGGATGAATGTACCAAGGATGTAATTTTTTAATAAACTCGCTCATTTTTATCCTGTGCGCTGAAAACTTGTTCATGGGCGCTTAAGCAATGCTTGTTGAATTTAAAATATTATTTTCTGTGCGGCCGTTTATCAAAAAATTGAGAGATGGCCAGTCGTCGGCTTCTGCCCCCATGCCACTAGTGCTGGGGTGTTCGGGATAAACCTGAGCGCTCTTTTTTCCATAGTTGGGTCCTTCGAGGGAGGCGCTCAGCACAACGAACGAGGCAATCGGACTATAATGCTTGAACACTCTCACTTAGCCATAGAACTTTATAATTTTAAATTTTGGTGAAGCCCCTAGTTCGGAAGACCGAGTTCGGGGCGCTATCCACGCCTTGGCCGGACAAATCCGGCTCCTCGCTCGAAGCGGCATAAGTCTTTAGGGACTCGAAAAACCTCTCGAACAACGACCGGTCTCTCGCCTCATCATGACAGTCAGTTTTAGCTTTCTCCACTGAGGTGCTTAACCCAGCTCAACCGGGGCACAATCGCAGTGGTTCTCCTAGTGCTACCTTAGCCGATATAGCGGAACGTAAGGCACCAAAACATAGGAGCCGGGCAAACCCAACTATTGACCCAAATCATGATTCGGAGCCGATGCATATAGTGCTATAAGTTCGGGGTGCCGCACTTGTGAAAGTGTACGGACTTCTCACACCATATTAAAGGGTACTGAAGCCCCTGGCGTACTTGCCGTACCATGGTGTACGGGTGCAACATGTCATTAATGAACATATATAAAAGAGAGTAATGCAGAAAATAGACAAAATCTATGCATTGTTTATAGAGAGGCTATTTATCAAAGCCGAACGATACAAATAGTGCGGTAAGCAAAAGATATTGGACTATTCAGTATGTCCTGACCAGGGGCAGGCCGCGGAATTGTATTTAAAACAGGTATACCGCTCGTAATAGAGACCACCTGGGAGTTCCATAATGCGGCATGGCTCGTCTGCCTCCCTGGATCTTGCATCGTTTGTGCGGCAGTCGAATTGCCGAACAGGTCGTCCAAAGTATGGAGTCCTGAAAGTAAGAAAAAATTAAAAAAAGAATCCGGCAGCCCCTAGTACATTTTAAGCCGTATTTTGGGCGTGCCGTTATTGTGCCCCTTCCCCTGTGCCCATGGTATTTCAAGGGCGTAGTTATGTACGCGAGGTACTGGTTTTGCTATGTCGCGAAGGCTAGGGTTGGGGCCGCATTGCTACGCTTGCTCAGAGTGTGTCAGGCGGTCCTGCTGTGGGTTACTCCGGGCGCGCTTGGCAGTGTCTGGCTTTTTAATGGCCGGACTGGAGAATTGCCTGAGAAGGCTACTTTGTACCTCCGTTGCGAGAGCCGTCGTATGCTCCTCTGTACGGAGGGAGCGTTCGGTGTTTCCGTTGACCGTAATTACTCCTCGAGGGCTTGGCATCTTGAGCTTGAGATATGCATAGTGCGGCACCACATTGAATTTTGCGAATGCGGTTCGTCCGAGCAGGGCGTGATAGCCACTGCGAAACGGGACTATATCGAAGATTAACTCTTCGCTTTGGAAATTGTCCGGGGATCCGAAGACCACGTCAAGTGTTACTGAGCCTGTACAGTTGGCTTCTACACCTGGTATAACGCGTTTAAAGGTCTTTCTTGTGGGCTTAATCCTTGAGGGATCTATGCCCATTTTCCGCACTATATCCTGATAAAGCAGGTTCAGGCTACTGCCGCCGTCCATGAGGACTCTTATGAGATGAAATCCGTCGATGATTGGGTCGAGAACCAATGCGGCGAAGCCGCCATGACGGATGCTAGTGGGATGGTCCCTTCGATCAAAAGTGATCGGGCAGGAGGACCATGGGTTGAACTTTGGGGCGACTGGCTCCATCGCGTATACGTCCCGTAGCGCACGCTTCTGCTCCCGCTTGGGAATGTGGGTTGCGTATATCATGTTCACCGTCCGCACTTGTGGGGGAAAGCCCTTCTGTCCATTGTTGTTCGGCGGCTTGGGCTCCTCGTCATCGCTGTGCAGCCCCTTGTCTCTGTTTTCGGCCCTTAACTTGCCTGCCTGCTTGAACACCCAACAATCCCTGTTAGTGTGATTGGCTGGCCTTTCGGGGGTGCCATGTATCTGGCACAAGCGATCGAGTATTCGGCCCAAACTGGACGGGCCCTGAGTATTCTTTTTGAATGGCTTTTTCCGCTTACCGGATTTATAGCCTTTGAATCCGGCATTGACTGCCGTGTCTTCATTGCTGTCGCTGTTAACGCGGCGTTTTTGCTTATTCCGACGTGTCCTGCCACTTTTGTCCTTGGTATCCGAATTACCAGGGTTCTTTGATAAGTTGTTACTGCGAGCTAGCCAGCTGTCTTCTCCCGCGCAAAAGCGGGTCATGAGTGTCGTGAGGGCTGCCATGGATTTCGGCTTTTCCTGTCCCAGGTGCCGGGCAAGCCACTCATCGCGGATGTTATGCTTGAAGGCTGCTAGGGCCTCTGCGTCCGGATAGTCGACTATCTGGTTTTTCTTTGTTAGGAACCGTGTCCAGAATTGTCTGGCCGATTCTTCTGGCTGCTGAATTATGTGGCTTAAGTCGTCGGCATCCGGCGGTCGCACGTAAGTGCCCTGGAAGTTGTCGAGGAATGCGGTGTCCAGGTCCTCCCAAGAACCGATTGAGTCTGCTGGCAAGCTGTTAAGCCAATGCCGGGCCGGTCCTTTAAGTTTGAGCGGGAGGTATTTGATGGTGTGTAGATCATCGCCGCGTGCCATGTGGATGTGAAGGAGATAATCCTCGATCCATACCACCGGATCTGTTGTGCCATCGTATGATTCGATGTTTACGGGTTTGAAACCCTCTGGGATTTTATGATCCATTACTTCATTCGTGAAGCATAGCGGGTGTGTGGCGCCTCTGTACTGGGCTATATCACGACGCAGCTCGGAAGAGCTATGTCTGTTGTGTTCGGCCCGGCAGGATTGTTGTATCCGGAGTGAAGATCATTGTCACATGTCGTAGGGCGCCTGCGCGATCTGTAGATCGATCTTGTTTGTCTTGCCTTATCCTCCAGTATGTCTTGCAGGTCGGGTGCATTTTCCCGTGCCTTAGTTGAGTGACGTCGGGGCATGGCTTGGGTGGAGGGCCGAGAGGCCTCTCTGTCGCGGCCGCGAGGTGGCCGGTCTTCCATGTCATGCGCTGGTGATGTAGGTGCTTCCTCCTCTGATCGGGGTAGCGGCCTGCGCTTCGGGTAACTCTTGGAGGGGCGTTCGAGTTTATACTCTTCGGCCGCAAGGACTTCAGTCCATCTGTCAGCTAGCAAATCTTGGGCAGCTCTAAACTGTTGCTGCTTTTTCTTGAGGCTGCTTGCCGTGGCTAAAAGCCTGCGTTTAAAACGCTCTTGTTCGGCGGGGTCTGATGGTATGATGAATTCGTCGTCATCAAGGCTTGCCTCGTCTTCGGAGGGAGGCGTATAGTTATCATCCTCGACCTCTCGGTCTGCCGCTCTCTCATGAGGGCTGGCTTCTCCATCTTCCTGTGCTGAATCTTGCTGAGATGGGTGTTCTTCGGCGCTATCCGGGGTAGTATTATCTCCCGTGCCGGAATCACCGTTTTTGTTTTGGCGGGATTTAGAGCGGCGCCGCTGACGCTGGTGCTTTGGCTGTTTCTTGGGGGCGTCATCCCCCACTGTTCCATCGCCATCTCCATCTTTTGGAGTGTCCACCATATATATGTCATATGACGAGGTGGCCTTCCAGCGCCCTACGGGTGCTGGTTCCTGTTCGTCTCCTACATCGTTGTCCAAGCCGTCGATGTCTTCGGAGCTAAAGTCAAGCATGTCGGTTAGATCGTCGACAGTGGCTACAAAGTGGGTGGTGGGTGGGCTTTGAATTTACACATCGTCCGTATTCCACCCTCGCTGACCGTAGTCCGGCCAGGGCTCTCCTGATAAAGAGAGAGACTTAAGAGAATTCAGGATGTCGCCGAAAGGTGAATGCTGAAAGATGTCTGCGGCGGTGAACTCCATTATCGGCGCCCAATCGGATTCGATTGGCAGGGGCGCGGGGGGTTCAGAGTCCGGGGAGGAGTCCGGATCCTTGGAGTCACGGGTAGTGCAGAGTGCGGGGCTAGCGTTCGGCTCGATCGCCTCTGAGATCGCAGCCCCTGAGGCAGCGAGCCAACCGCTGATCCTCGATCGACGCAGTAGGCTCCGAATCAATGGTCGAAACCGATGCGTATGCGGCCTCCAAGGCGCTGTTCGGCGGTAGAGCTATATCATGCCTATCGAGACAGTGCGGCGCGCTTGGCTGTGGCTCGAATCCGTCGAAGATCAAGTCCCCGTGGATGTCAGCCGTGTAGTTTAGGCTTCCAAACCTGGCCTGATGGCCAGGGGCGTAGCTTTCGATCTGCTCCAGGTGGCCGAGCGAATTGGCCCGCAGAGCAGAGCCGCCGAAGACGAAGATCTATCCGGGGAGCAAAGTCTCACCCTGGACTGCATCGTTGTTGATGATCAAAGGAGCCATTGGGCCTAAAGGCGACGACACAGAGGAACTCTCAATGAAAGCACCAATGTCGGTGTCAAAACCGGCGGATCTCGGGTAGTGGGTCCCGAACTGTGCGTCTAGGCCGGATGGTAACAGGAGGCAGGGAACACGATGTTTTACCCAGGTTCGGGCCCTCTTGATGGAGGTAAAACCCTACGTCCTGCTTGATTAATATTGATGATATGGGTAGTACAAGAGTAGATCTACCACGAGATCAAGGAGGCTAAACCCTAGAAGCTAGCCTATGGTATGATTGTTGTGTATGGAGTTGATTGCCTACGGACTACAACCATCCGGTTTATATAGACACCGGATAGGGTTAGGGTTACATAGAGTCGGTTACAATGGTAGGAGATCTTGAATATCCGCATCGCCAAGCTTGTCTTCCACGCCAAGGAAAGTCCCATCCGGACACGGGACGAAGTCTTCAATCTTGTATCTTCATAGTCCAGGAGTCCGGCTGAAGGTATAGTCCGGCTACCCGAACACCCCCTAATCCAGGACTCCCTCAGCACCCATGTAAACATAGCAGGTTTTGTTAACAGTTTCAGACTTAGCAGAAAACAGAGCATGGCATAAACATAATTATGAAGGCAACTTTGCAAGATCAAATCACTCGCCACAAAGCATTGCATGACAATACAAGCATACCTACAGCAAGATGACATGTTCATGAACCTAACCATGGCAAGAGAAAGTTCATAGCATGCATGGATCACTAGCAACAACCATGGCAAATTTGATTAACATGTAAACAATCTGCCAGGAACATTTTATAGAAAAAGTATAGCAAGATTAAGACATCCTAGGGCACTCCATAAATGCAAACAGGGGCATGGATGGATAGAGCATAACCATATGTCCAAAACATCCTTACTGAAGCAACTCAAAAACAAGGATGGATCTCACTGTAGCATCAAGTATACATGGCATCAAAATAACGGCAGGAAAATGACTTAGTAAAATCCTAAGTCCCTGAAATCAGCAATATCACGAAGGCTACATTGCATTCTTGTCCTAGTCACCACATAGATCACAAAAATACAAGACAAGCACCTATGTAAAGATGACATGACATAGTTAAAAACACATCTTGAGCTCATGCCCATATGAAGCACACATCAAATGTGACAAAAATGACAAAACATCATAATCTGCTAAGTAACAGGAGTAAACATTTTATAGCACTCTTTCATCAATGATTAGGGCATCAAGATGAACTCAAACAAGCATGCCACAATGGAATGAAATGAAGGGCATCTCCTAATGAACATTTGGATATATCATATGCATGAAACGGAGCTACGGTCACCGAGATACGAGGCGATGAACAGAGCATGAAAATATGAGGGGGAAAGGACTTAGAGAAAATATACCCCTACGGAAAACTGGACGACGCGGTGCGGGATGGATGGATCCGGGTGCAAGTGGTGTTTGTTCGCGGGATGCGGCCGTTCTGGGTTGTGGCCGTGTAGATCGGTGCCGGTGACGAACCTCGGTGTGCGGGGTGGCGATGGAGGTGACGACCGAAGCCCCGGGGGGGCGGCCTTGTCCGGCGGGATGCACGCGAGGCGGCGGAGAGGCACCGGGTCAGCGGCGGAGCAAGGAGGAGGTCCGGCAGGGCACTTGCAGTGGGGTTCGGCTAGCAGCGGAGCTTGGCGAGCTCGGCCATGGCGGGCGGCGAGCCTGGCGGTTCGACAGCGAGAGAGCAGGGCGGCGTGGCCGGACGGCGGCGGAGTATGACGGCGACCGACGCGGTCGAGCCCTGGGCAGAGCAGGGTGCGGGCGGCGGGCGGCATCCGGTGGCGCGGAAGCTGGGGCGGCCGGGATGCGAGGTCCGCCGGGCGGCTCGGGTCGCCGGCGGGGACCTGCGGGGCAGCGGCGCGGCTTCGGGCTGGGACGAGCGAGCGGCGTGCGGGCTCGCGCGGGCCGGATCTGGGCCCCGCGGGCCGCGCAGTGGTGGAAGGCGGCGGCGACAGGTGGCGCGACGTGGTTGGACGAGGAGGCGGTGGGGATGACGTGTCGTGCAGTGATTGGCCCGGACGACGTGTCCGGCGGACATGTCCAGCGCGGATGGACACGTCCGGCCGCGCGAGGAGAAGAGGACTAGGGTTAGACTGCGAATTTCGGGGGGAGGCACATATATATACGTAGGAGGTGGGAATGTCCAAATGAGGTGTAGTTTTCACCCACACAATCGTGATCCGACGACGCAGGACATGGAAGTGGTTTAGATGGGTTATTGGACCGTTTTGGAGGGGTGGTGGGCTGCAACACACAAGAGGCCTTTGCGGTTACCCGGTTAACCGTTGGAGCATCAAACGGACTCCAAATGGCGCGAAATTTGACAGGCGGTCTACCGGTGGTGTACCAAGGCCACTTGGCAAATCTCGGTCCATTCCAAGAATGTTTAACACCCGCTCACGAAAAGAGACAAGAGGGGTACGCCGGAGCACCTGGGAGTGTCGGATTGCAAAATGGACAACGGGGAAAATGCTCGGATGCATGAGACGAACACGAATGCAAATGCGATGCACATGATGACATGATATGAAATGCATGGCCTGAACAAAATGCAAAACGATGACAAAAACCCAACCACAAAGGAAATATTGTATCGCATCTCCAGAAAAGGCAAGAGTCGAAGTTACAAATATGGCAAGTTGTCTCCGGGGCGTTACATATATACTCCCTCCGTCTAGTGAATAATTCATCTTAGATTGTGCACCATGACCAAGGAAGAGGGGGAAACGAGAGAAATTAATATTTATTTGCTAATTAATAGCATTGCATGCAATGAACTAACCATTGCATGTCGTGTTTGGTAGTCTAAGTCACTGAAAACATGCACGCCCCGCATCTCTTATTGATGGATATGTCAATAAACAAGAAACGAGGTGGGAGTTAATGCACCGCGCCTAAGTATTTTGGGATTATTTGGTTTTCGTAAGGTGACTTATACACCTAGACAGAGGGAGTGGGGCCTCATGTATTCTTCGAGGATGCCTTTGACTATTGATAAGATTTTATATAATTTGAAAATTATATCATTCGAAGATCCTTTCACGTTCCGTTTTCAAAAAGAAAAAAGATCCTTTCACGTACGAATTTGGTTGTATGCTTTGAGCAACTTGCATGTCCTATACTACTCCTGTTTGGATACTCTAACTTAGCTAGAGGTTAGACTAACTCATGACTAACCCTGAACTAACTGTAGCCAAAGAGGTGTTTCGGTGACAGGGTTAGATTGACAATAATTGCACTTGATGGAGAGAGAAAAGTGATTTTTCAGTGGGCCCAAGGAGGTACTCCCTCCGGTCCTTTTTTCTCTGCGTCTAAGAGCAAACTCGCATACCAAGACATGGGTTGCTGGTTGTTTTCTGGACGAGATTGACCTTATGGCCCTACGCGCATGAATGAGATCAGTTGGTGCTAATAAATGTGCATGCAACCTTGATTGGCTCTCCTTCCTCCTTGCCTCGTTCCCAGCGCTGCATGCGGACGTCTATCTCTTTCTCCGGCGCTGCATGCGAGCCAGCAACATTTCAGTCCCTCCTAAACCGAGTAGGCCGCCATAGAGTAGCTTCAAAAATTAGCTGCAAAAATTAGTTTGCCTCCACGGATTTGTAATTCCCGCCAAAACTAAGAGAACCACTCCATAAATCAAGTCCCATGAAGAGAGCAAACTCCACGCTTCTCCTATGTCTTGCCGCACTTCCCTTGTTCGCCACATGGATGCATGGAACATGGATCACCGTCCTACACGAGAGGCGTCCTCCGTGAGTGCATGCCCTTCCAACGCAAGCATCAGAGGACGCTGTCCACTTCCTCTGCCTATTGTCCTTCACTTCCACCTAGACGACACCGTCTTTCTCCTCTTGGCCGCCCACCATGAGCACACCGTCCTTCGCAAGCTTGTTGTCCTCGGCGTGCACGCAGACTGCCGAGAGGACGTGAATGGCAGCGAGCATGCCGTTCTCGGTGTGCACGCCGACTGCCGCGAGCACACCATGGTCCGCAAGCTCGCCGTCCTCTGCGCGCACGCCGCCGCCGTGAGGATGGCACCGGCCGCGAGCACGCCGCCGCCGTGAGGATGCCACCGGCCGCGAGCATGCCGTGGTCCGCAAGCTCGTCGTTCTCTGTGTGCACACTGCCGCCGTGAGGATGCCACCGGCTGTGAGCATGTTGTGGTCCGCAAGCTCGCCGTCCTCTGCATGCACGTCGTCGCCGTGAGGATGCTGCCAGCCAAGAGTGCGCCGTGGTCCGCAAGCTCGCCGTCCTCTGCGTGCAGGCCGCCACCGTGAGGATGCTACCAGCGAAGAGCACGCTGTGGTCCACAAGCTCGTCGTCCTCTGCGTGCACAATGCCCAAAGAAGTGGATCCATGCAGAGATAATATGAGGAGGTGAAGTGATGGGATGACAAAGCGCAGCGCCTGAAGAAGTGGAGGGGCAAAGTTGGAAAGAAGCGGTGAAAAAGCCTCGCGCGCAGAGCATTGCGGGAAAAAGGGGAAAAAGTTAAATGCAAACTAAATAGGACCGGATGGAGTACTTATTGTGGGAAAGGTGAAGTGATGGTTGCTTCGCCCGAGCAACTTATTACTCTGGGATCTAGGAGTACCAGCGGATTCAAGGAACAGAGAAATGATGGTTGCTTCGTCCGAGCAACTTACTGTGGCAAAGGTGGGGCTCTATGATTTGACTGCTCACTAGTCATTACTAATGCGGCGTAACGACCAGGGTGAATCTTTCCCTGCAGTTGTGCACTCAATATTGCTGCACGGTAGGTGGAGCCGGATGAAGGATGTCCCACATGTCGGCGAAATGAAGTTGAATTGTTTCTGGCATTGCTAACAATCCTTCAGGATTTGTTTATATGTACGCATAATTTTAATGAAATTGTACTGTGATGATATGAAGGTTTCAACTTTGGTTCGCGCAGGAAAAAAAGGTTTCAACTTAGGATTCATGTGTCCTCTTGCCTCAAGATTATCTCGTTACAACAATCCATCAAATACAAATGAAACTACCATGACTGCTAATGCATCTTAATGGTTCGCAGATTAGCGCCAATATTCACATCACAACTGAAGACAAAGTTGTCAGAAGGTGTACAAATAAAGAAAATATATAATTGATCGATGTTGTTTGTAGGCATGGGTCCATTTCCTGGGCACAGTATTCATTGCTTGGCAGCTAGTTTCACCCAGAGCTATAGCCAAAAAGGGGGTGCACAGAGGACACCACAATCTGATCATTTTGTGCAGGTCCACTAAAATCGAGCTGACCATCCCTGTTTGCAAAGGTATCCAGTCAGTGTGATTACAATAATAGTGGAACTAGATGATGAAACATAACACACACAAATAGAAGCCAATCACCTCTGCGATCTCTCTTTAGGACTAACTACTTGTTGGAGAAGATTAGGCAGGAGCTGGATGAGGAGGATAGCAAAACCAATCTCCCTTTCTGCAGTCCCACGGAAATGTAAAAATGTTGCCCGTGTGACATTTTGGCAGAACTGCACAAAACACTCTTAAGAAAAAAGTGATTTGTGCAGTTCACCAAAAGGTCGCAATAGCAACGAGGTGAAATGGCTAGCGCTGTTTGCAAAAAATAGGTAGAAAGGAAACAATTACTGGCGAATAACATGAGTTGAAGACACATACGCTGACAAAAAAGAAGCATATTCCATGTAATAAGGGACAGATAGCAGCATGGTGGTTTATCAAAAATGGTTTGAGGACGAGATTGCAAGATGGAAAGTACGCCCGCAGAGATACGTTTTAAGCAAACAACTAAAGAAGATCCACATGCAGCAACATGGGAAGATGGGTAGTGGAGCAAGGCCGGAGGAAGCTGTACCTGAGGGTCGTCGGGATGTTACTAGGAGGGCGCCGGCGGTCGGGATTTGCCCATACTGCGGCAGCGAGCAAGTGGCGAAGGCCCTACCGCGCTGGAGCTTGGTCAAAGAGAACGGCGGGTACCACAGATCGGGACGTGCTGCCTCAACACCGTCGAATGGAGAAACGATGCACATCCTCCCTTTCCATTGGCGGACGGGATGTGGCCGGATCAGTGACCAATGGTGAGAGAGAGAGAGGCCACCGCTGCCTTGTGTGAGATGGTGTAATGAGAGACAAACCCCGGCAGGCAGGCTCCGTTGTATATAGTGGAGCGGAACTTTCCATTTTCCCCATAGCAATCGTTTTATATTCTGTACTACGCGCCATTGAGGAGGAATATATAACTTTATTTAATATAACCGCGTCAAGTCGAACTTTGTTCCGTCTAGGCGTGGTACCCAACCCTCCTTCGAGTAAACAACCGCTACATGCGTCAAATTATCATGTGGGCTGCCTTTTCGTACAGAAACGAACTCCACCGTGTACCCGCGTGGGTGTGGTCGGGAACGAGACGTGAGTACGTGCGTCATGCGTGCACCTCTTCTTTAGGTGCAGGTACGTACGTGGGTGGGTGTGAGAGAGATGGTTTGTGCGAAACCGAGGCAATGTGTCGATGATATCTCAAACAAAAAATGTAACATATGCAATGTGTGTGAAACTGAGTCATGGATATATCATATATAGAGGGAGCGATCCACGAGAAGAGAGTGGAGGGATCATCGGCGTGAGATATCGATAGAATCAAAAACAGGGATGAAGTGTGTGGCTGCGCGATCGATAAAGAGTGCCATTGAATTTGTGTTTGCCCACGTCAATGATACAGGGCGGCTGGCGTACTGGAATTTGAGAGGGCAGAGGTGCAGTTTTTCTCTGTGGCACGGATACCTACCTACAATGTTCGACTATCGGTGGAGGGGAGGGGGCAGAGACCTAACTATAGAGAGGTAGATCGACTAGTAGATGTGTGGAGAAGGAGAGAGATCTAGCTATGTATAGAGGGAGATCAATCGGCATCCATGGATATGTGTAGCAGAGGAATAAGATTGGGAGAAAGACAAAGGTAGAGTGTCAGAGCGTTGGTGGTGGAGTGGCGTCTCACAAATGGTGGGAGAGGCCTGCTAGACAAACGGAGGGTACGAGTGCAATATCAATAAGAGAGGGCGGGGATGTCCGTCTGTCTATGCACGTGCGTGTGAGAGACGGGTCGGGAGGTATGCAAGGATTATGAGGGGATATGATATGGTTGTGGCAAGCATACGTAACTACATAGGAAGATCAACTGTTATGTGTCCGAGAAAGGGAGAGACATAACTAGTGAGGTGAGTCTATCGGTGCGTGTTGAAAAGAATTATAGTCGACCTAGCTATATGTAGGGAGATCAGTACATATACATGCATGCATGTGTTAGAAGCAAATAAGGTCTGGAGAGACAGACAGGGGGAGAGGGGTGCGGCTAGGAGGTGGTGCGAGAGGCCTACTATGTCGAGGCGGGAGGAGTGTGTGACTATGAGATCGATGAAAAGAGGGCGGGAGTGTGCACCTATGTGGAACAGTACTGGAAATAGGGGGCATGGACGGTGAGAAGAGAAGAGGGGAAGTATGTGCTTGTGGTAGGCACACTTGGCTAGAGAGGTATATCGACCGGTGTGTGCCGGAAAGAAGGAGTCGGGGGTCCTACACACACTACGGGTGAACGACCTAAAGAGAAATAACAAACATGCGCGATGGAGGGAATGCTGAGGGAGGGTGAGAGGGGGCGGGTGTGTGCATGCACGATAGAAAATTAACGGTAGCTAGCTACAAAGAGAAGAGGATCGTGAAGGTGCTAATGATGAACATAGATCATAATTCATTATAAAAAAGTGGATACGGATACTTAAAGAAGATATCATAATGTAGAACATTGATTATAATTTGGGCTAATGTGTGGCTTTGCAGCTCAGGGCTAAATACTTGTCATAATGTAGGGGGTGGGGCACTATACTTTGTGTGATAAACATGGTGTGCGTATGGAACATGGTTTAGATTGTGAATATATAGTTAGTACATCAAATGTACTATTATTTGGAATCAACATCAAGTGTATTCAAAAGATTGAATTCGAGTTCATATAGTACACATAGTTCATATCTCTATAGTAATCATGTGGTGTGTTGTTAAGGTAATACACGAATGATGGTTGAAGTTGGCAACAATCATGATTGTAGATTCCTATTGAAATAGAGAAACGAATTCAAATTCAGTTCGAATTACAGCGGCAGTATAAACATTTGGAATGCACTAAAATGCTGGTATGACTAGGTTACATGCATTATACAGCCAGCGAAAAAATTTAATTGGACATAACATGGACTCATACTCTCTCTTTGTGTAGCTTTGAATAGCATTTGTATAGTAAAACGGGACAAGACACTCTCTTTGTGTGGTGTGAATAGTTTTATTTTTTTCATTTTTTTCGTTGAGGGAAGTGCGAATTGATTTGGTACGTACAAGTACAATATTACACGTTAGGCTTGTCCCTAAAATTCAACCCGCGCCTTGTTATATCCCGAAAATTCTGATATCATGCTCCCAAAACTGGTGCCTTCACAACCCGCGCCTTGCGATCCCGAAATTACAATGCGCGCAAAAACTCCCTCCAGCTGCCAAATCCCAACATGTGAAATCCCCCTTCTAACCCTGAGCCGAAAGGGCCGCTAGTTCAAATCGGTAGGGGTACTTTTGTAACACACCCTACATTTTGGACAAGCACGTCCCTAAGTCATGGTTCCCCCCTCCCATCGCCTCCTTTTCGCCATTCGAAATCCTAGGCCGCCATAACCTCTCCGCTCCAGCCACGAAACCCCACCCTCCTCTGTCTGCCACCTCACCACTGCCCAGCCAGAGCCTCTTCCCCGACGACATCGTCCACCGCAACAGCTCGACGTCCCTCATCCGCCTCCCCGGATGAGGATCCGTCGTCCATCCTGTTGTCCCGCCGGTTCAGCCACCCCATCTTACACCACCAAGGAGCTGCTCCGATGATCGCCTCGTCTATCGCGGCTGCTCCATCCCCACAGCGTCGCCTTAACCTGCTCCACTGGAACTGCAACATCCTCACCGACTCCTCGGACGAAGCCGAGGCCTACTCGGCGCCACCAAAGAGGTTGTACACTCATCGCATCGCACATTCTCCTTAACTCAACCTCCAGGAACCGACGATGCTCCATCCCGCACCCCCATGGAGCGGCTACCTCGAAGTCGGCGCCGCGGGCGACATCTCCACGACGGCTCTTCCCAGTGCGAGGCCCCTTCGGCGGCGGCGGCCATACCACCCGGATCTGCTGCTGCTGCTCCAGTTGGCGCTCGCGCTGCTGCTGCTGCTCCGGCTCTCGCTCGCACGCGCTACTACTGCTGCTTCCCGGGATCTTGCTCACTCGCTCGCACTGCTTTTGTTGCTCCAGCTCTCGCTCGCTCGTGCTGCTGCTACTGCTGCTGCTCTAGCTCTCGCTCACTCGCTCACGCTACTGCGCTCCCCCTCGCTCGTTTTGTTGCTCTGCTCCAATTTAGCTACACTTCAGTCGACTGAATCGACTTTTGGGTCAGTCGATTTTTAGGGGGTGGTGGGTCTCATCGGAGTTAAGGAAGAACCACCCGCCGCGGGGAGGGGGCTCACCGGAGAGGTACCCCACTATCTATCTTAGGGTTCTGGGTGGGGTGCTGCTCGCGGGGGGGGGGGGGGGGGGGGGGGGGGGGGGGGGGGGGGATCGCTGGGGAAAAAGCTTGGCGCGGGGGGCTAGAGGGCTGGCCGGGGCGGCGGCGGATCGACGGTGGGGAGTTGTTTCGGGGTGGCGATTCGGCGGTGGACCCGTGGTGGGGAGTTGTTTCAGGGCGGCAAGGTGGCGCGGGGTTCATCCGGTGGTGGCTGGCGGCTCAGGGGGGTGCAGGTTGAAGATGAACTGCAGGCCCTCCCTAAACTATCTCATGTGAAGTGCCTCTCTGCTACCATTGCGTTCAATTTCGACAGTAACATTCAGATTCCACAGTAAATTTCAGTTTCGACAGTTAAGTTCAGAGTCAACAGTTTTTACGTCATCTGTTGTAGTCAGGTGGTTTTTGGTGATGTAAATTTTACATCTATCACTTTTTGGTAATGCATTTTACATCATCTATTGGAGATGCTATTAGAATCCCACTTGAGATTAACGATGTCTGTCTTGTGCTGCTTCAGCCTTGACGTCTTACGGCTCACCGGAGCTGCTCTAAGGACGGAACGATCCATCACAACAGAGCAATGCCCTGGACGCCGTCTACAGATTCCTCAGATCTTCCTCCACACCTCCGACAGCCACGTCTGCCTCAACTTCTTCAGCAACCAACCCAATGATGTTGAGGTTGACAAGGCTACGGCAAAGAGGTTGTGCACTTGTCGCATCACTTATTACTCTACATTCATGTCGATCCATTAGGGCTATTGTGGTTCAACGGAAAAACATAGCAATAGGAAATTTTAACTGTACACACATTAGTGGCAGAATAACATTCTAATTGTACACGCTTTCATATGGTTTCACATTATTTTGACCATGTTTCTTTGCATTCCTCTACTCCTCCTTTTCCTGTGAACCAAACACCCAAGTTGACAGAAATCATGTGTTCACAAATGCTCTGTTTCCCATGTGCATTCCTATCCTATTCTGGTGTTTTTCCTCCTATCCCTGTGTTTTTAGAATCATGCAAGCCAAATGAGCCCTTACAGAATTACTTCAGTTACAGGTAGGTGTCGAAGAAAACTTTGTGTGGTTTGTCCTGCTCCTCCTGCGAAGTCGTCCACCTCACCTGAGCTGCTCCATCGACAGAAGCATCCACCAAACCAGACATCATGACTCCTGGCCGTCTTTCTCCACCTCAGATCTCCTTCCCTGCCGCCGGCACCCACCGCAACGGCATCACCATCATCGACTCGGTAGATGAACCTGAGGAGTACACGGGTCCACAAGAGAGGTCGCACTCTTTTGTTTCTGCTTATGTAATGCATTGATTAATATTACCTGCTACTTTATTGTCCTGTTCGCCTCTTAGACTCCAAGTCAGGTCCAAATTGATGTTCAAACTTGAGTTATAAACTAGTTGTGGGGCACATATCGAGGCAGCAATGAATAGTATCTCTGTCTAATATCTGGTTCACCTAGGGTATGCCTATGTTGTTCATCTTGGGTGGGAAACAAATAGTAAAGCAATCAACATCTGTTTTTTATTAAATTAAAGCAATCATCAGCCTGCTATCATTATTTTAGGATCCATCCACTGGTTGTTACCATTACTCTAGATTTTTGCATGCTCTCCTTACATAATCTCACTATATTTTTTTGTATGCATGTCAGATATTGTACACAGTCATGCTGAACATGTAGAGAAAAAAGAGAAGAGTTTTGCGCGGCAATACAATGTCATGCAGACATCTCTCCATGGTAGGTTCAATGGCAAACCCTCCCCCCCCTCCCCGCTCTCCAGATTGTAATCCAGAGGAAGATATCTGTTCTGAGGCGGATTCAGACGCAGCTGACCACTCCTATTTACCCCCCCCCCCAAGGTGTTTGCTCTAACTTGGCATGATGATGTTAGTCATATCATGCATATGTTGCCTTCTAGTGCCTACTTTCGACATCATATATGTCATCTGCTTAGTTTAGACATGTTCTGTAATGCCAGCTATTTAGTTTCAATATCATATATGGGAATTATGCAATGCCATCCTATTTAACCAGGCATCATATATTTCAATGATATCTAGCCCATCCTTTTCTTCATTAAATTTCCATTTGTTGACAATGTTTGTACATTAAACTACTCTTCCTGTGAATCAGCCATTTGAGTGGGTGATGAAAAAAACTGGAGTGACAACAAGGCCTTCAGAGCAGACAATGCTACCTGTCGAAGCAGATCTCTTGTTGGGTCCCGATAGCTCCTCAGAGATGGATTCAGAGACAGTTAACCAGTCTTATTCCCCCACCGAGGTGTATGCTCTAACTTGGCACGGTTCTACTGCTCATATCATGCATGTGGTGTCTTGCATTGCATAGTTTAGACATTATATACACAATATTCAACACCATGTTCTTAGTTCAGACATCATATATGCGAATGCCCTCCACTTAGCATACAAATCACATATGTGAATTAAATCATGCGATCCTGGTTACTTAGATAACATGTATGTGAATTATGCCATGTGATCCTGTTTAGTTAGTCACTGTATCTTTGAATTATGTTATGCTATGCTATCCAGTTTAGATAGACATCATATATGTGAAATTATGTCATGCTATCCGTTTTAGTTAAACAATATACATGTCAATTATTTAATGCCCTCTTTTTCAACACTATCTATTGCATCTGTCTCTCATACAATGTCTGCACATTCAATTATGTTTCATGTTTATCAGCCATTTGAATTGGAGCGGGTGATGGCAGTATCTAGCGGGGGGAAAACACGGTCTTCAAATAAAATAGTGCTACCTCTTGATGGAGATAGCACCCCGGTTGCACATGCATGAGAACCAGCCCTACCACACATAACCCAGACTCTCGCAGATTTTACCCTTTCTGCGATGGACAGAGAACCACCTTCACGCAATCTAACCCCAACCCCAGCAGATAGTAACCTAGTTCCTATTGACACAACACCATCTCCACCACAGAGCTCCCAAACAAGAGCAGTTAGTAAGGCAGCTCTAGTGCCCAAAGTGCCAATAATACCACGGCGAACACCAACTCCACCATTTAGTACACCATTCCTGTGGAGGAAGCACAACCAGCCTTTCATAGTTTAGCTTCTATCGCATTTGATGTTGTTAAATCATATGTGCGTATCTTCCCATCATGGAAATATTATACTGAAGATGAAGGAAAATGCCAGTTGCAGGTGTTTGTCCAGGAGTTATGTGTAAGTAATGTTATTCATGGCAATTACTTTGCTTTGTCCCATACATTCTACATCCATGATGGTTATAATACAGCAAATTTTCCCATTTTTCTCTATAGAGAAGGACCAATTTGGAAACTCAGGATGAGGTAACATGTGCTAATACCTCTGCTATCTTCAAGAATGCTTGGTGGCAGTATCGGAATTACCTGAAGAAAACGTACATCACTGGCAAAGAGACTCATCAAATTCCCTTACGTTCTCCTGAGACACATTTACTGGACGATGACTGGGAACGCCTTGTTCTTTACTGGTCCCGAACCAAGAATGTGGTAAGGTCTATGAGCTCATTTTATTTTAAGTACTATATGCTTGCGTCTTACTGTACTCTGTTCATGTAGAACAAGTGCTTAAACCTGAAGAACAACTGTTCTCATTTAAGATTCCATTGCTATCGTGCATACTGCTTTGCTCTTGTATCACTGTATTTACTCATACAAACTTATTTTTAAATTGAACTATCCGATGGAAACTCCAATGGCACAACAGGTATGTTTACGCATGTTTCTTTAACAGGTTTGCTCTTATAAATAGCTCTGTTGATTTCAATTTCACTTGTGTATACAGTTGACTTCTCATATCATGCACATTACTAGCATCATAACAGGGCCAATAGTGTTGTTGTACATGTAGACCCGTGGTACCCATCTGAAATCTTGTTGTGCCGTTTAGTTTCCCACGCTTTGTATTCTTTCAGTGCTGCTTTCTCTTGAACTGATATGATTTGAACCGTGTCTCTATTTTGATTTGGCAAGACAATGCAGTGACCATAGGACATAGATATATGTTTGTTTGATGCTTTTATAATGTACTACTTGGCAATAGAAGACTTGGTAGTTTAATCTTGTCCACCTTACTAATGAACTGGTTCACTGAAATGAGTTTCATATACTAGTACATGCTAAACCTGTTATGTGTCTGCTTGTTTCTTCTTTTAGAATGCTGACAGAATATTGGGGAAGAGTGCCTTATTAAGAAAGGATAAAGGAAGTAATGCAGATAAGGTTCAGGATCGTGAGACATCCTTGTTGGTCTCCAACAAAGCTGATAAAAGAGCTAAGGAAAACTATCTTGAAGACAGTGAGGCAACCCCAAAGTCCTCTCTTGGTTTACTGTTCGAGTTACTGGCCACTACCGCTTGCACAAGCTATTCAAACTCACTGTCTGAATCAGTTCGGTTTCTTGAGTCTCAACTACAAGCTGAAAGACATCGATCAGTTGTGCTGCGACAAGAAGCGGAAGGACTGCGGAAGTCCCTAGAGCATTCATATGTATACTTTCTGGTGCAACAGCAAGCGTTGGAGGATTTTAGCGCCAAACAGGACAAAGCTAATAAGCTTGCTAAGCTTATTGCCAGCATGGTGGATACCAAGGATAACGGTTCTTGAGCTTTTCTGAAGTTCTTTCAGTTATGGACTTGTTTTGTTGCTGCGTTTATTCGCACTGGTGGCCAATTTTGACGGCTAGTGTATGTAATATGCTGCTTTGTTCCCTATATTTGCACTGGTGACCAACTTTGATGCCCAATGGATGTAATATGTGTAATAGCTGTAGTAGGCTAGTGTTAGTTGCTTGCTTATTTATTTCCTTATTGTCTTGTTTAGTTGTTTGCTTGTAGTCACTGCAGTTCTTTTTTCTCGTTTTTTAGTGGCCACAATAACCTAGTTTTGGTAACTAGGTCACAATAATCATGGCAACACACGGACTGTTGTAACCATGGGCCTCCGCGCGCCGTAGGATCCGTGGGCCTTCTACGGGCCATAGGATCCATGGGCCTTTTACAGGCCATAGGATCCATTGACTTTCTACGGGTCGTATGATCCATGGTCCTTCTAAGGGCCGTAGGATCCATTGGTCTTCTACGGGCCGTAGGATCCATGGGCCTTCTATGGGGCGTATAATCATTTCGCCAAACATGGGTCGTACTATTCGTGGACCACAACGGGCCGTTAATAGGACGTATTTGATGATGCTATGGAAACAACCCAACGGGTTAACGGGCCACAAACGGGCCGAATGTAACCACAGGCTGTATTTGGCCCACAAACGGAACAGGCCAGTAACGGACCGTATCTAACCGAATTATAGAAATGATCCCAAGAATAAATGGGCTGAGGGAGTCCTGGATTAGGGGGTCTCCAGACAGTCGGACTATATCCTTTGGCCGGACTGTTGGACTGTTAAGATACGAGATTGAAGACTTCGTCCCGTGTCCGGATGGGACTCTACTTGGCGTGGAAGGCAAGATAGGCAGTACGGATATGGATATCTCCTCCTTTGTAACCGACCTTGTGTAACCCTAGCCTCCTCTGGTGTCTATATAAACCAGAGGGTTTTAGTCTGTAGGACAACATACAATCATACCATAGGCTAGCTTCTAGGGTTTAGCCTCTCTGATCTCGTGGTAGATCTACTCTTGTAATACTCATATCATCAAGAACAGTCAAGCAGGAAGTAGGGTATTACCTCCATAGAGAGGGCCCGAACCTGGGTAAATATCGTGTCCCCTGTCTCCTGTTACCATCGACCTTAGACGCACAGTTCAGGACCCCCTACCCGAGATCCGCCGGTTTTGACACCGACATTGGTGCTTTCATTGAGAGTTCCACTGTGTCGTCACCATAAGGCTTGATGGCTCCTTTGATCATCGCTAGCGATGCGGTCCAGGGTGAGGCTTTCCTCCCCGGAGAGATCTTCATATTTGGCGGCTTTGCACTGCGCGCCAATTCGCTTGGCCATCTGGAGCAGATTGAGAGCTACGCCCCTGGCCATCAGGTCAGATTTGGAAACTTCAACTACATGGCCGACATTCGCAGAGACTTGATCTTCGATGGATTCAAGCCCATGTCGGACGCGCCATGCAGTCTTGGCGAGCATGACGTAACTCTGCCGTTGGACAGTATTCGGGAGATCGCATCTGTAGCTACTCTGTCCATCGATCCGGAGCAAGTTGCACCATCCGAGAGCGGAGGGATGGACCCCGCCATGGAGGCCGCACTCTCAGTGGCGATAGAGCCGGATACTGACTTCACCCCGTACGAGAGCCGTGTCGTCGAACCACTGGATTTATCCCCGGCCACGGACTCCGAGCCGCCTACATCCATGCCTGTCAAAACCGACGGGGCACCGATCATGGAGTTCACCTCCGCGGATATCTTTCAGCACTCACCTTTCGGAGATGTGCTAAATTCATTAAGTTCTCTCTCCCTGTCAGGAGAACCCTGGCCGAACTATGTCCGGCTAGAATGGGATGCGGACGACGAAGAAATTCGCTGCCCACCCACCACCCACTTAGTAGCCATTGTCGATGACTTAACCGACATGCTCGACTTCGACTCCGAAGACATCGACGGTATGGACAACGATGCAGGAGACGAACCGGAACCACCGCCCACAGGGCGCTGGACAGCTACTTCATGGTGGAAGCCCCCAAAGAAGCCAATGGCAATGAGACAGCGAAGGATGACACCTCCAAGAACCAACCCAAGCACCGACGTCAGCGGCGCTGCTCTAAGTCCCGCCATAGCAAGAACAGCGATAATAATAGTCCACGCGACTCTGGAAGAGACGACAACTGCACCACTCCGGTGGCAGAAAATGATCAAGATGCAAACTACAAACATAGTACGGATCCGACGTCCGAACACGATGACGCCGAAGATAAGCCTCATCAATCCCCGTCTAGGGAAGAAAACAGTCCGGACGAAGATGCACCCATCATCCCGGAAACACACTTGGAGCAAGAGAACCTCCGCAGAAGGCTTACTACCACAGCGAGAAGCCTGAAGAAACAGAAGCAAAGTCTTAAGGTCGCACAAGATACGCTCAACAGGAAGTGGAACAAAGTAACAAAATATGGTAGAAGTTACCATCCAAATAGCTATCCAAAGCGCAAGCTATTACCGGAATTCGACGATGAGGCCTTAGAGCCCATGTAGCCGAAAAGTGATACGGCCAACCAGCCGGATCCACCACCATTTGAACGCGATAGAGCGGCTAACAAAGTCACGCATAAGTCAACACACATTCTACGTGAGAACTTGCGTCAAAAATCTGGCGCGACCAGATCTATCGATTGATTTAGGAAGCACGCTACGGTACACAGCCAACATCGAACACTACAACCGTCCGAACACTATGGCGCATCCCAATACAGGGGTGCAGCACACCCACTATGTTTCACTGATGAGGTGCTAGATCACGAATTCCCAGAGGGATTCAAATCGGTGAACATAGAGGCGTATGACAGAACCACAGACCCTGGAGTCTGGATAGAGGACTTCATCCTCCACATCCATATGGCTCGTGGAGACGATCTCCATGCCATTAAATACTTGCCCCTCAAGCTTAAAGGGCCAGCTAGGCACTGGCTGAAAAGCCTCCCCGAAAACTCAATTGGAAGTTGGGAGGAGCTCGAGGACGCTTTTCGGGCCAATTTTCAAGGGACTTATGTCCGACCTCCGGATGCCGACGATTTAAGTCATATAATCCAACAGTCCGGAGAGTCCGCCCGAAAGCTTTGGAACAGGTTCCTCACCAAGAAGAAACAAATTGTCGACTGTCCGGATGCCGAAGCCTTAGCAGCTTTCAAACATAGCGTCCGAGACGAATGGCTTGCCAGACACCTCGGTTAAGAAAAACCGAGAACAATGGCAGCCCTAACAAGCCTCATGACCCGCTTTTGTGCGGGTGAGGACAGCTGGTTGGCCCGTAGGAGCACCAGCGAACCAAGCACATCCGAAGTCAGGGATGGCAATGGTAAACCACGACGCAGCAAAAACAAACGTCGAAATAAAGAAGATAGCCCAGATAACATGGCGGTAAACGCTAGATTTAGGGGCTCCCGACCAGGACAGCGGAAAAAGCCTTTCAAAGGCAGCAGAGAAGGACAATCTGGCCTAAACAAAATTCTTGACAAGCTCTGTCATATTCATGGCACCGCAGACAAACCTGCAAATCATACCCACAGAGAATGTTGGGTCTTCAAGCAGGCCGGTAAGCTAAACGTCGAACACAAAGGGGAAGAGACACTAAGCGAAGACAAGGATGAACCTCACCAGAAAAGCGCCGGAGGACAGAAAAAGTTCCCACCGGAGGTTAAAATAGTAAACGTGATCCATGTGACAAGGAGAAGAAGCAATCACACACTCTGATGCACACGTGCCATAGAGCCCGTCACCCCTAGGTCCAACCCCTGGTTGGCCTGCCCGATCACTTTTGATCGTAGGGATCACGATACACATATCCGGCGCGAAGGACTGACGGCCTTGGTGTTAGACCCAATAATAAATGGATACCATTTCACAAGGGTCTTCATGGACGGTGGTAGTGATCTCAATCTGATATATCAGGACACAGTCCGCAAAATGGGGATAGACCCGACACAAATAAGCCAAAGTAATACTACCTTCAAGGGAGTAATACCAGGCCAAGAGGCCCACTGCATGGGCTCTCTACTACTAGAAGTGGTATTCAGTTCTCCCGATAACTTCCGAAGTGAAACGTTAACTTTTCACATCGCTCCATTCCGAAGTGATTTTCAAGCACTGCTCGGAAGGGCGGCTTTCGCTCGTTTTAACGCAAAACCGCATTATGCTTTTCTCAAGCTCAAGATGCCCGGACCACGCGGCGTCATTATAGTTAGCGGAAATACCAACCATTCTTCACGTATGAAAGAGGACATGGCGGCTCTAACAGCCGCACACTAGACGACCTCACCAACCAGAAAAAATGGCAGGTCGTCAAGAGCACGGACACGGTTAGACGAGTCCGGCGTTCCATCATACATGCATGAGATTGGTTTTCGAACCCTCATAACACGATACCAGGGGCTTCCCGCATGTAATCAGGGCCAGCCCAGCTCAACTAGGCTTCTCTGGAATTCTGATAACTCATTCTTCTTTTCGGCACGGCAACTTTCACCTAAGTTCTTTCTTTTTGCAGGTTACAATCGTGCTACACCCGTCCAGGACACGGCACAACGGAGACACAGGCGCAGACGTGCAGCAGGGACCCGCCCAAAGGCTTCTTTTTAGATTAAGGCCCTGCGTAAACCTTTTTTATTGTCTCTTGTTGCTCACATCCTCCGGATACTCCACGCAACCGAGAAGGATGTCGGCGTTATTGGCATGTGGCCACGCCAGGATTTTGCACGTACCCGGACACATGGGGTTTCTTATAAAGGGCATTGTTTAGCCCGGTATATGTTATAAAGACCAAACACCTTAGGGAGTGTTCGGCGTCGCGAGTTTGGCCCTATATCCATCAGCTCCGAATCATGTCGTTGGTCAAATGTTGGGTTTGCCCGGCTCTCATGTTTTGGTACCTTACGTTCTGTTATATCGGCTAAGGTAGCACTAGGAGAACTATTGCGATTATGCCCTGGTTCATCCAGATGAGCACCTCAGTAGAGAAAGCCGAAAACTGACTGTCATGATATAGCGAGAGACTCGTCAACCACTCGATGACTAATTGGAATCTTCGGGATTCCTCCACATTAACGAAGGGCCGTTTCCCGGTCATGTATGTACACACACCATATTCGGACGAGCGCAGAAGTACCAGGGGCTATATAGTAGCCCCACTGTCAAACTCCTATGGCTAAGTGAAAGTGTTAAAGCAATATAGTCTGATTGCCTCGTTCGCTACGCTATCACCTCCTTAATGGACCAAGATGTTGGATCAAGTGTGGATATGCATCTTTTGCGAACACCCCTGCATTATATGCGTGGGGGCGGAAGCCGACGACTGCAAACTTTCAGGTTATATACATATATACATAAACGGCCGCACATGAGGCATCATAGTACTTTCAGGCAAAAGTATAAATACAGCCTTGATTAATTCAGAAAAACATTGTTTGTACAATGAGATTATGTCACTGGAAAATAATATTCTTTGAGCACTGAGCCTCTATCGAACGAGCACCTTCAAGGACATCTTCAAAGTAGTGCTCGGCAGCCACTCGGCCTATGGCCGAACCCTGTGCCGCAACAGTGGTGGCCTCCATCTCCGCCCAGTATGTTTTGACACGGGCAAGGGCCATCCGCGCACCTTCTATGCACGCCGATCTCTTTACAGCATCGATGTGTGGCACAGCGTCAAGGAATTGTTGCACTAAGCTAAAGTAGCTATTCGGCCTTGGCCCTCCCGGCCACAGGTGATCCACAACGGACCTCATGGCAAGTCCGGACAACCTATGGAGCTCGGCCCAACCGGTCAATCGCTCATTCAGCAGTAGCGGACGGACTGGAGCGTGAAACTGTGACCAGAACAGCTTTTCCACTTGGGGACCTTTCTGATCCTTGAAGTACTTGGCTGCATCAGCAGCACTTGCAGCCAAATCCATGTACGCGTCCGCAGAACTCCATAGCCGGTCCAGAGGAGCATACTTCGGATCCCCGAACTTAGTCTGCAGCAAGAAGGGCTTCCCAGACACGATATCCGCAGCTTGATTTAGCTCCTCCTTTGCCGCTCTAATTTTGGAGCGGGCTTCCTTGGCAGCCACCCGGGCCTTCTCCAGGTCCGTCGCCTTTGCCTGGTTTTCTTCTTCAAGAAGCTGGTAACGGTCAGCTGCATCTTTTAACTCTACAGCCATCTTGGCTATTTTTTCCTTGCTCTCGCAATGCGCGGCCTGTTCGGCCCTTAACTCTTCGGCCGCCTATAAGGCAGCCGCATTGCTACTCCTTGCTTGCTCCTTGGCTCGGGCAAGCTCCGCCCGAAGGGTCTCCACGGTGGCAGCTCCATCTGCAGTCATAACATATCAAAGATACTGGCATCATGATGTTCTTATTATGTGACGATCACCAGAAAAATCGCTCACCCTGTGCCTCGTCAAGCCGCTTGGTGACAAGCACGATGTCGGCATCTACAGCATCCAGTTGCCGCTTTAATTCGGCAAACCCATCAGTCCGTCTAGCAACCGGAGCTTCAACCGCCTGCACATAAAGGCGATCTAGTTATTACCTGGGACTATGATCCTCTGTTTGCCGCCATTCCCGATGACAACCAGAGTCTCAGGGGCTACTATCTACATGGGCATACCTAACGTATGCGGTACTGTTAAAGGCATATATTGTTTCATGTACCTCGAAGCCTTTCAGCAGACTCATAAAAGCTTCGTGCAGACCGCTTTCAGCGGATCAAATCCTTTCAATTACCGTACCCATTAGCGTACGATGCGCTTCCGAGATGACAGCTTGCCCCAGAAGATCCTTCAGCGCGTCCAACCGCACACTGTACGGACCCTTGTTGTCGCTCCCCTTAGGAGCCGGATACTGGGGATGCTGGAAAGCCAAAGGGTTATCCTCTGGCCCTAGTGGATCCGGAGATACCCTTCGCGACGACACTTCAAGGTCGTCTGCTTCTTGAGTTGGGGAGTTCGGGGGAGGCATTTCGCTCTCCATCATCTCCGGAAGAAGATCCCCCGAAGATGAACTCTGTCGAGAAGGGCTGTGATCCGAACTACAATTTATAAGCATCGATTATTATCTTCGGAAGTAAGATAGGATATCTTCACTATTAAGTACTTCTTGATTACTTACAGCTAGGTAGAGGGCTGATCCCCGCGCGGACATTGTGCGACCAGAATATCCTCCGAGGCAGGACCCTCTGGCAGAGATTTCTTCTCCCGTTTGGAAACCTTAGTTTCCGGATCTTCAGAGGTAGTCCTCTTCCTTCCCCGGGGAGAGAGAATGTCAGATTCTTCCCCTTGGTTATCCTCCCTCGCGGAGGCGCTCATTCCCTCGATTGGAATAGATAGCGATGGAGGCCCGCTTTCGCCCTCTTTATTCCCCCCTACATCTTCCTTTGAGGGCACTAGACAAGGTGCTGGCTCGAGCATCTTTTTCGGCACCAGATTGTCCAAACCCTTAGGAAGGGGAGCCAAACACCGGATCAGCTTCGCCTTTGTTATCCAGTCCTGGTCAAAGAGCGATTCTTCAGAATGATGTCATGATAAATAAAAGGACAGTGTGTTCGGCCATGGGATTACTTACTTGGGCAGCGGGGCCGTTGCAGCTTAGGCCCACGTCCTCGGTGGTGTCCGGACACTCTATTTGGGGTCCGAAGAACGATTTTTACATCTTCTCGTGCGTCATGCCGAGAAAATGCTGAATAGCGCGCGATCCTTCCAGGTTGAATTCCCACATACGGAGGGGTCGGCGTTTGCAAGGCTGGACTCGACGAACCAGCATAACTTGCATTACCATAACCAGACTGAAATCTCCCTCGAAGAGATCTCGGATACGGCTCTGCAGTATTGGCACGTCCTTGGCTGGACCCCAGCTCAGCCCCCTGCTGATCCATGACATCAGTTGTGGTGGGGGCGAGCGGAAGGCGGGGGCAGCTACCCATTTCGCACTTCGGGGAGCTGTGATGTAAAACCACTCCCGCTGCCACAATCTGGACACCTCTGGAAAGGAACCCTTTGGCCATGGAGCATCAGCAATTTTGCTTATTAAAGCACCTCTGCACGCTGCGTACTGCCCCTCGACCGTCTTCGGCTTCACATCGAAGGTCTTGAGCCATAGGCCGAAGTGAGGGGTAATGCGGAGGAAGGCCTCACATACAACAATAAATGATGAGATGTGAAGAAGGGAATCCGGGGCCAGATCGTGAAAATCCAGCCCGTAATAGAACATAAGACCCCTAACAAAGGGATCCAGAGCGAGGCCTAGTCCTCGGAGGAAGTGGGAGACGAACACGACGCTCTCGTTGGGTTCGGGAGTAGGGACGACCTGCCCTAGGGCAAGCAGCCTATGCGAAATTTCGGCGGTCAGATATCTGGCCTCCCTCAACTTCTTGATGTCCTCCTCTGTGACGGAGGAAGGCATCCATCGGCCTTGAAGGCTGGATCCGAACATGATTGAAGGTCCGAAGCGCCTGACCTAAGCTTTTAGGTGTTAGAACTCGAGGCGGGGGAAGGATTCGATTGAGCGCGGGAGGGGGAAAAGAAAAAGCCTTGTCCCTTTATAAAGAGGGTGAATATCAGGCGTCCCCCTCGTGGCTGTTTGAGACTTACCTAAGATCTAGGAGTCATACCAACATCCACGGTTGGGTTACCCACGTTTGTATTGATCAGAATCCCGTGATAAGGGGAACACGATCTCTGCTTTGACAAGACGTGTCAAGAAACCGCCTCGCGTTATGTGCGGGGCTGGTTAAAGAAAAACAGTTCAAATAATGATCGGGCTGTGGCGTGCTGTCATGCTATCAAAACGTGTCAGCAGATTAGATTTGTGGAAATATTATTCTCTCTACGGTGGTGTGTGAGAATTATTTTGCAGGGTCGGACACTATCCTTGTATTCAAACTCTTCCATGGTGTATTCAGGGGAGGGACCCGCCTTGCAATGCCGAAGACAACACTGCGCGACGGACTCATCGTCATTGAAGCCTGGTTCAGGGGCTACTAAGGGAGTCCTGGATTAGGGGGTCTCTGGACAGCCGGACTATATCCTTTGGCCGGACTGTTGGACTGTGAAGATACGAGATTGAAGACTTCGTCCCGTGTCCGGATGGGACTCTACTTGGCGTGGAAGGCAAGATAGGCAGTACGGATATGGATATCTCCTCCTTTGTTACCGACCTTGTGTAACCCTAGCCTCCTCCGGTGTCTATATACACTGGAGGGTTTTAGTCCGTAGGACAACATACAATCATACCATAGGCTAGCTTCTAGGGTTTAGCCTCTCTGATCTCGTGGTAGATCTACTCTTGTAATACTCATATCATCAAGAATAATCAAGCAGGAAGTAGGGTATTACCTCCATAGAGAGGGCCCGAACCTGGGTAAACATCGTGTCCCATGTCTCCTGTTACCATCGACCTTAGACGCACAGTTTGGGACCCCCTACCTGAGATCCGCCGGTTTTGACACCGACATGGGCCCTTAGAAGGCCGAAATTTTACATGGGCTGGAAATGGCCGACGGAATAATGGGCCGTTAATGGGTATAAAGCGATACACTGTACATTATGGGCCAGTTTCATCTCGGGCCTTTAATGGGCCAAGAGTTAAAGAGGGCCTCATATGGGCCGAAGACTTCATGGGCCATACATGGGGCGGAAGTTACAACGGGCTGGAATCATATTAGACGGCCCAGATGAAGCTACTAGGCTTCTCATAGGCCGTAACGGGCCGGTAGTAAGCGGGCCGTAAATGGGCTATATATGAACAGGCCGTTAACAGGCTTTCCATGGGCCGGCCCGTTACCTTTTAACCAAGTCAAACGGGCCAGCATTTTCACCGGAATGGGCCTCTGTTGGGCTGTGCCACACGTTGATGTATCATAGGCGCCTCCTGTCCAATGAGTGAATGACATCTGTCCGAATGGTGAGCCAACACGTGTTTCCTCCATCCAATGAGAATTTTACATGTGGAAAATTCCTATTGGCCCGGGCTGTTAACGGGTTATCGGATCCAAAACCGGACCCGATAGCTTAACGGCGTCCCATTACGGTGGATGCCATGTGTCGGTCACCCTTGACAAAAGCACTTTTATGACGTATGATTTATCATCATGGAAGTGGACACTTCTGTGATGATAATTTTGGTAATGTCATGGAACACTTCTACGACAGCACAGGTATGACTATCTTCATTCTGTCATAAATTTGTCATGGATATACATGCATGACAGAAGACATGACCTACTGTGACAAACACGTATCATCACAGAAGTGTCTTTTTTTGTAGTGTAACCATCTACCGCCTCTTCGCCTTTCCCTCTTAATTTGGAACTGCTGTCGCACGCTCTTCCTCCCTCCATTTGCCCTCACCCTTCCTTCTGCCATTGTTCGATCGTCTTCACCATGGAGGGAACAGGCCGGAAACGACCCCGTTAGTCTTGCCCCGATCTGAAAGATGACGTGGTGGAGGAACTCATTGATCAGTGCGACGTCATCACCTCGGCTAGCACGGCAGGTTCATTCAAGTCCATTCTCGACTCAACAAATAACATCATTGCAAAGAACCCAAGGGTTCATGAGCGGTTTGATCTCCCCTATCTTCTTTGCCATGACGTTGGTCGCTGGCGTGGGGACGACGGAAGCGTCGCCTTGTGCAAGTTGATGCCGCTTGATAATGATACGTGTGATGTTAAGATGCCATCGCTTGAGGGTAAGGCTTGGGCAGGCGCAAATGGAGATTGGGTTGTTTATATTGGGTATAATTGTGAGTGGGAACTTGTGAATGTGTACACTCGTCACTGGGTTTGTGACGCCCCCAATTTGACCGTACACTAATCGTACACGCAAATGTGTGCGATTAAGATCAAGGACTCACGGGAAGATATCACAACACAACTCTAGACACAAATTAAAATAATACAAGCTTTATATTATAAGCCAGGGGCCTCGAAGGCTCGAATACAAATGCTCGAAGACACAAGAGTCAGCGAAAGCAACAATATCTGAGTACAGACATAAGTTAAACAAGTTGCCATAAGATGGCTAGCACAAACCGAGTTACAGATTGAAAGAGGCGCAGGCCTCCTGCCTGGGATCCTCCTAAACTACTCCTGGTCGTCGTCAGCGTCCTGCACGTAGTAGTAGGCACCTCCCGAGTAGTAGCAGTCGTCATCGACAGTGGCGTCTGGCTCCTGGACTCCAATGTCTGGTTGCAACAATCGGGTATAGTAAGGGGGGAAAGGGGGAGCAAAGCAACTGTGAGTACTCATCCTAAGTACTCGCAAGCAAAGAACTACACTACATATGTATGCATTGGTATCAAATGGAAAAGGGGTAACATATGTGGACTGAACTGCAGAATGTCAGAATAAGAGGGGGATAGCTAGTCATGTCGAAGACTACGCTTCTAGTAACCTCCATCTTGCAGCAGAAGAAGAGAGTAGATGGTAAGTTCACCAAGTAACATCGCATAGCCTAATCCTAACTGATGGTCCTCCCCTCGTCACCCTGTGAGAGAGCGATCACCGGTTGTATCTGGCACTTGGAAGGGTGTATTTTATTAAGTATCCGGTTCTAGTTGTCATAAGGTCAAGGTACAACTCCAAGTCATCCTGTTACTGAAGATCACGGCTATTCGAATAGATTAACTTCCCTGCAGGGGTGCACAACATTTCCCAACACGCTCGATCCCCTTTGTCCGGACACACTTTCCTGGGTCATGCCCGGCCTCGAAAGATCAACACGTTGCAGCCCTACCTAGGCAGAGCAGAGATGTCAGCACGCCAGTCTAAATCCTATGGCGCAGGGGTTTGGGCCCATCGCCCATTGCACACCTGCACATTGCGAACGCGGCCGGCGAGCAAATCTAGCCTCCCTTATACAAGAGCAGGCGTTCCAGTCCAACCCGGCGCGCGCCGCTCAGTCGCTGACATCACGAAGGCTTCGGCTGATACCACGACGTCGAGTGCCCATAACTGTTCCCGCGTAGTTGGTTAGTGCATATAGGCCAGTAGCTAGACTCAGATCAAATACCAAGATCTCGTTAAGCATGTTATCTTGATGTAAACGCGAACGCCGACCAGGGCCAGGCCCACCTCTCACCTGGGTGGTCTCAACCTGCCCTATCGCTCCGCCACAAAGATCCACATAGAGGGCCGTCGGGACAAAGGCCCTTTCAACCCCCAATACGTGAATCACTCGCAGATACTCTACGAGCCGACCTGTCTTTAGTCATCACATGTATCATGTATAAGATATATAATATATACCCGTGATCACCTCCCTAGTGATCACGGCCCGATAGTATATAACACGGCAGACGGACAAGAATGTAGGGCCACTGATAATAAACTAGCATCATATACTAAGCATTTAGGATTGCAGGTAAGGTATCAACAATTGTAGCAACAATGACAGGCTATGCATCAGAATAGGATTAATGGAAAGCAGTAACATGCTACACGACTCTAATGTAAGAAGTAGAGAGAAGAGTAGGCGATATCTGGTGATCAAAGAGGGGCCTTGCCTGGTTGCTCTGGCAAAAAGGAGGGGTCATCGTCGTTGTAGACGATCACGGGTGTATCGGCGGCGGTCTCGAGGTCTACCGGAAAGAAGTAACGAAGAGGGAACACAATAGATAACAGAGCAATCAAAGCATAACGTGACAAATACGCGGTGCTAGAGGTGACCTAACGCAGTACTAGGTGCTACCGGCAAGAGGGAAAACATTCGGGAAAGTGTTCCCGGTGTTTGGCATTTTCGGACAGATGAAATGGAGGGGGATTGTTGCATGTTCGCTAAGCTAGGGACGTGTGGCGGACGAATCGACCGCATATTCAGATTCGTCTCGTCGTTCTGAGCAACTTTCATGTACAAAGTTTTTCCATCCAAGCTATGGATTAGTTTCTATTAATTTCCAAAGTTTTAATTCATTTTCAGAATTAACAAAATTAATTTAAATAGATAAAATACATTATTGTGTAGGCATGACATCAGCATGATGTCATCAATCAACAATCTGTTTGACTGGTCAAACTAGCACGTGGGTCCCAGTTGTCATTGACTAACACTAATTAACAGTTTAATTAGTTAATAAGTTAATTGGGTTAATTAACAGGATTAATTAAGTTAATTAACTAATTTTAATTATTATTCTCACTTCTTTTGTTTAACCCTTTTTTTGTTTTTCTATACCATTACAGGGACGGACCCCACGTGCCATAAGCACAGAGGCCAAAACGGGCTCACGGGCGAAACGGGGCAGAGCCCCAGGGTGCGGGCGCGGGCGCCGGGCATCGGGCACAGGAGCACGTGGCAGCGCGGGCGGGCGCAGGCGGGCGCGGCGGCCGGAGAGGAGGCCACGGTGCGGGGAGGCGGCGGACGGAGAGGAGGCCATGGTGCGGGAAGGCGGCGGACGCCGGCGACGGTAGCCGCGCGGGGATGGGGAGCAGGGCCGGCCGCAGCCAGAGTCAGGCGCGGGCGAGGCACGCCCTGGGAGCGTGGTGAGGATGTCGGGGGCGAGGGGATGAGGCGGCACACGGACGGGTGTCGGGGGCGAGGTGATGAGGCGGCACACGGACGGGTGTCGGGGGCGAGGTGAGGCAGCTACTGCGATGGGGACGGGCGCCCTGGGTGCGGGTGGGCGTCCAGATCGAGCGGGGCAGGGGGGTCGTGCGAGAGAGATGGGATCGTGGGGGTGGGGAAGTGGATCGAGGGTCGAGCGTGGGGCTCTCCCCTGGCGGCGCTGTAGGGAGAGGGTGGGTTCGGGGCAGTCTAGGTTAGGTCGGGGGCTGGGGGGTTATACGGGGTGGCTGGGCCGGTTGGCTACTGGGCCGGTTGGGCCTGGCCAGGTGGCCAGCTGGGCCACGGCCCAGCACGGGGGGTCCTTTTTTTCTTTTTAGTTAGTTTTGTTTTTTTCTATTTTTATTTTTTTTTCATTTTTTTCTATTTTAATTCATCTTAAAATGTTTAGGCATTTTCTAAATAAGTGCTTTCTGCACTATAATTTCCTGGGCATTAATTTGCACATCCCGAACATTTTTATTTTATTGTTTGAAAAGTTTTGATGTGTGACAATATTTATTTTTTGAATTTGAAACGTTTCGACCAAACACGTGATTTGCAACATGTAACACCCCGGGTGTAACTTTCCCAATTTGTACTCCAACTCATGCCGTTTCCGGCGTTAAGTTATATTTATTTCTCGGGTTCGGGTCTTTGTCTCCGTGTGTTTTTTTCGTATTCATGCATCTCATATCATGTCATCATGTGCATTGCATTTGTATACGTGTTCATCTCATGCATTCGAGCATTTTCCCCGTTGTCCGTTTTGCATTCCGGCGCTTCATTCTCCTCCGGTGGCCATTTCTAACTTTCTTTCGTGTGTGGGGATTAAACATTTCCGGATTGGACCGAGACTTATCATGCGGCCTTGGTTTACTACCGGTAGACCGCCTGTCAAGTTTCGTACCATTTGAACTTCGTTTGATACTCCAACGGTTAACCGAGGGACCGAAAAGGCCTCGTGTGTGTTGCAGCCCAACACCCCTCCAATTTGGCCCAAAACCCACCAAACTCAGCTCCATGTCCTAGAGCGTTCGATCACGATCGCGTGGCCGAAAACCGCACCTCATTTGAACTCTCCTAGCTCTACTTATGCCTATATATACCCCCTCCATTTCGGATCTCGTCTTCCCCCCTCCAAACCCTAGTCTAAAAAAAACATCTCCGCCGCCGCCGGACGTATCCGTACAGGCCAAACAACGTCCGGATCCACCCGCCGCCGCCACGTCAGCACCCGCGAGCCCCACTTCGCCGCCGCCGTCAGGGCCCGCAGGGCCCATCGCCAGCCCTCCCGGCCCGAGGAGACGAGCCGCCGCCCGCCGCCCTTCTCCTCCATCGCCGGCCGCCCGCGCCACCGCACTACCACCGCGCCGGACCGCGCCGCCGCGGCCGCCTCTCCGCCGCCCGGCCCGACCGCCGCCTCCACGCCGCCGTCTCGCCGCCACCGGCCGGCTCCGCCGGCCCCCTCAACCGGCCGGCGCCGCCGCCCCGTCCTCCGGCCTCCCTCGCACTCCGGCGAGCCACCGCCTCCTTCCCCGTCGTCGCCGGTGAACAGGAGCACGATTCCGGCGAACTCAGATCTGACCTCGGTTCGCGTGCCGAGGAACCCTAGATCTGGACGCGGTTGACTTTTTCCCTCTCCCTCTAATCTTTTATGCAATCTTTGACCGCCCGTAACTTTGCATCCGTAGCTCTGATTTGGGCATATGATATATCAAAATCTTCGTCTCGATGAGTACATCATTTCATTCCATTGCATCATTTTCATTTGAGCTCATCTTGATGCCCAAAATGCTGTTAGAAGGAGGCTTCGTGAGTTAATTGTCAGATCTGCTAGTTCATCTTAGACTTTTGTCATTTTTGCCATGATTAATGTGTGCATGCTATGCCTGTGAGTCCTTCATATGTTTTGTTAAGCATTTTGTCTTCTTTCCAGAGGTGTAACCCATGCATTTTTAGGATGTGTGTGGTGACTTGTGCAAGCTTGCAAAGTGAGGCACCCGGTAAATCTGTTTTCAGGGACTTAGTTGTTTTCACTAAGTCTGGGATATTTTAGTTCATGATGCCATATGTTCAGCTTGTTTCCTAATGATCCGTGCCTCTTTTGAGGATGATCAGTAAGGGACTTTTGTTATTCATGTTATGCTCTATCCATCCATGTCTTTGTTTGCAATTATGGAGCACCATAGCTTGAGTCAATCGAGCTCTACTTTTGCTTCGTGGTGAATCTGGGCAGATCGTCAACTCGTTTGCGATTTTGCCGGCGTTGTTGTAGTTGATCCGTGTATGCTATGCCATTGTTCTTGCCATGTCTAGCTTGTATTTTTGTGCCTTCTTAATGGTTGTATGCTTGCCTTGCCATGACTTGCACCGTGGTGAGTGCATCGAGCTCGTTTACATGCCTTCGTGAGTTATATTTCAGCATGTCTCAGTTTTCACTAAGTCTGAAAACTGATTGTATTTTAGCTATGTTCGTGTGCCCGTTAATATATTTTATGAACCCTTTTGGCCCCAGGTCACTTTGGGTCTTTTGTTAAGCTTGTTGAGTAGCCCCATGCCATGTTCTTACTTGTCATGTTCAGGTCATTTATCATGTTGTTTTGCTGCTCCGAAGAGAGCATCGTGATCTGAAATTTCAGACAAGTGTGAGCATCGTGATCTGAAATTTTAGACAAGTGTTAATTTCACTAAGTCTGGAATCTGTTTTGCATTTGCGTTTTTGCCATGCTTGTTTGAACCTCATAATGGATGAATTGGACGTGGCTCAGTGCTAGTCTTTTGTTAAGCATCTTGTGTGCATCCCTGCCATGTCTTTTGTTGTCATGTTTGGTGGCTGTAGCATGTTCATCTCATTGCATTTAGATGCGTACTTGCTGTAAATTGCAGACCGGTGTCATATCTTAAAACGCTTGCCATTTCCAAACCGTAACTCCGATTCCAATGATCCTTATATCGTTTTCAAGCGATTTCATCCCCTCTATCCAGTGGCACCCTTGGAATTCCAAGTTGAGGCCAGGTTTATGCATTTCCTGTTATATCTTGCATTTTGCATCCCGCATCGCATCCCGCATAGCATATCATCATTTCATCATATTGCTTGGTCTTGCACGTGGTTGATTGTATCCTTGTTGCTTGTTTGTCTTGTTGGGTAGAGCCGGGAGACGAGTTCGCTACCGAGGAGCCCATTGAGTTTGCTTGTGAGGATCCAGTCAACTCTGACAACTGTGCAGGCAAGATGATCATACCCTTGAAATCACTACTATCTTTGCTATGCTAGTTTGCTCGCTCTTGCTTTGCCAATGCTACGATGCCTACCTTTTGCTTGTCAGCCTCCTAATTGCCATGTGGAACCTCTAACCCACCTTGTCCTAGCAAACCGTTGTTTGGCTATGTTACCGCTTTGCTCAGCCCCTCTTATAGCGTTGCTAGTTGCAGGTGAAGATTGGAGGTCGTTCCTTGTTGGAACATTTATTTACTTGTTGGGATATCACTATATTGCTATGTTATCTTAATGCATCTATATACTTGGTAAAGAGTGGAAGGCTCGGCCTCTCGCCTAGTGTTTTGTTCCACTCTTGCCGCCCTAGTTTCCGTCATATCGGTGTTATGTTCCCGGATTTTGCGTTCCTTACGCGGTTGGGTTATAATGGGAACCCCTTGATAGTTTGCCTTGATTAAAGCTTTTCCAGCAATGCCCAACATTGGTCTTACCATTTGCCACCTAGCCTTTTCCTTCCCTTGGGTTCTGCAGACTCAAGGGTCATCTTATTTTAACCCCCCCCCCTGGGCCAGTGCTCCTCTGAGTGTTGGTCCAAACTAGAGTCCTGTGCAGCGCCCCCTCGGGGAAACTCGAGGTTTGGTTTTAGTTGTATGGAGCGCTCATCTGAGTGTGCCCTGAGAAAGAGATATGTGGATCTCCTATCGGGATTTGTCGGCACATTCGGGCGGTGTTGCTGGTCTTGTTTTAACCTGTCGAATTGTCTTGTTGTACCGGGTTACCGAGTCTGATCGGTGTGTCTCGGGTGGAGGTCTATTCCTTCGTTGACCGTGAGAGCTTGTCATGGGCTAAGTTGGGACTCCCCTGCAGGGATTGAACTTTCGAAAGCCGTGCCCGCGGTTATGGGCAGATGGGAATTTGTTAATGTCCGGTTGTAGATAACTTAAACCTTAATTAATTAAAATGAATCAACGAGTGTGTTGCCGTGATGGCCTCTTCTCGACGGAGTCCGGGAAGTGGACACGGTGTTGGAGTTATGCTTGCGCAGGTTGTTCTTCTAGATTCTCGCTCGCGCTTTGCATCCTCTTCTTGCTCTCTTTGCGTATAAGTTAGCCGCCACATATGCTAGTCGCTTGCTGCAGCTCCACATATATTTGCCTTATCCATTCCTATAAGCTTAAATAGTTTTGATCGCGAGGGTGCGAGATTGCTGAGTCCCTGTGGCTCACAGATACTATAAATTCCAGATGCAGGTCCAGGTGATTCCGCTCTAGGTGACGAGTACGAGCTCAAGTGGGAGTTCGATGAGGACTCTCAGCGTTATTATGTTTCCTTTCCCGATGATCAGTAGTGGTGCCTAGTTGGGGTTCGATTCAGGGCCTTGTCGCATGTTGGGTTCTTTTCTATTTTGGCGCCGTAGTCGGGCCATGAGTGATTGTTTGATGGATGTTATTTATGTACACTGATGTGACGTGGCGAGTGTAAGCCAACTATGTTATCTCCCCCTTTTATTGCATATTACATGGGATGTTGTAATGATTGCCTAACTTGCGACATAGCTTTCAATGCGGTTATGTCTCTAAGTCGTGCCTCGACACGTGGGAGCTATAGCCGCATCGAGGGCGTTACACAACAGTAACAAAGGTGTCATGGCATCATTAGCGGAGTTTTACTGTAGCCTAATTATCCGGGCATCACAATTCTCCTCTACTACAAGAAATCTCGTCCCGAGATTTTAAGAGATGGAGTAAGGGGTGAAAGTCTGGTTTTGAAATTCTAACGGATCTCCTCGGTCTTGGTTGCTTTTCTCGAAGAGGTCAATCCATTACATTGATGTCTTCATTCCACTGCTTCAGGTCATCATTCTGAAGTCTTCATTCTTTCTTCGGGGGTTCCATCGTTCTTACGAATAGGTAACGGGGCTGATCGGCAACGACAGAATGCTATAAGGGTAATAATCTGGGATTAACACATGAATGAGCATACGAGTACCTCTCGAGTTTAACAAATAAAACACATCGAGAGTAAAGTTCGAAGGTACAATAAGAAGTTTCAAGCAACCAGGCAATCGTTCAATGCCTAGTCAGAAGATGAAAGGGTTTCAGGGCAACGCAAATAAGTATTGCGTCTGATACTAGAATAGGTCATCTCTAGGAAGGTGACCTATGGATGCATACGGAGTCAAGCGCGAGGAATAACCTTGGAAATCGGGGTTACAGGAGAGTCAGGTTTCGATCCTGTGGAACTATGGGTTATGGGCCCACCATGTGGTTCAAAAGTAGGAAGGACGCCGACATATTGCACGGTCATGGTAGCAAGGCATGGCAGAGGATAGCCTGTCAGTTATGTTGGCAACAACACTGGTACCAAAGGCGAGGGACGAAGAGAACCATTTTCATGCTCGTTGAATGAGGCGGACCAATAGGCAAAGTTCTCGTCCATCGGGGGTTACCAGGATGTCGTCAGCAATAGTAACAGGGTCACACTGACAAAGTTGTAAACCGAGGTGTTTACATAAGCAGGAGAATATTACCGCTTAGATCTTATAGATCGCAAGCAACGTTAAACCAACCAATGGAAAGGAAGATATGATTATCAGATTAATAAGAACAATGGAAAGGAAAATGTGTTTAAACACATATTTCAAGGGTATATCCTTCCCAAGGACAAGCAGAGCATGATATCCATGACAGGATATAATGTAGAAAACTCTTTACTTAGGGGAGAGAAATTTAATGACATTACCCATACAACAGTGTTTGGATAATTGAGCAGGAAACATTTAGCATTGGGCTTCAAATGTTCTTGTTGAAAATTGGAGTATCATAGACATGCTTCGAGATAGCATTGGCATGGTCTTTAGGTGAAGATCATGCTTTAGAAACACAAAGGATCCATCAGGAACGGCTTGTAGAATAAGTCTTACAATTTCCTCATGGAAGAAAGGATAGCCTTGCTAAAAAGGAAACGGTAGCAATAGGTCCTCCGGCCATGTGTGCCAGGCACGATATCACCTTACCGGGTCATATAAAGATGTTATAACTCCTGTAAGTATGTTCCAACCATCATATCTGACCGAGATTCAGATCTGATTGGTGTTAGGATACCTCATACTTAAGATGCATGAGAAGAAAAGGTGCAACACAAATTGACGAGATGACATTGTATGATCCTCGGGAATTGAACCACGAAAGCGAGTTCCAAAACAAGAGTTCATCATTAAATGAAGGAGGGGTGAGGGGTGGCTGATTGACTCAGCGACAATTCATTGAGACTTACAAAAGATGGATTTCCACACTTATGTGAACAAGGGGATAACATGTGTCGGATCAAATAATATAATGATGTGTGTTAGAGGAAAAACATACACAATTAAACATTGGATGAAAGGTGCACCCGAAATATGGGCTTAGGTAGTACGATCCATGTTAGAATGGTGATTCAATAATCAATGGCCTAAGGATGTAATGTTGACCATTAACTCCAAAGCAATAGGGTTGATGGAAGGGCAGAATCCAAACAGCACCGTTCACCTGTTGATATCCCGGTTAGAAACAACACAAGAAAGAATGGTGATGGTGAGAAGTATCACTATACCAAGAATTCTTAAGAGGTGGAGCAATTCTCACAACATTCTTGACATAAAAGATGGTAATACTCCAAGGTAAATAAGAACATATGCTGGATAGCAAGGGACTCAAGATTCAATCCAAAACATGAACACATTTGTGTTGAGGGAAGACAAGGATGTTGTCAATGATAACACAATTCATCAAGGGTCAAGGATGGTATTTCTCACCATGAATTCGATCGATATCTCGGAAGACCTCGGAATGTTGATGATGATCACAACACAGTTGTCGAGAGGTTTCAAGAAGTTGTAACCGATCGGCGATGACATCACCTCAACGGAATGATGAAGCGAAAAATTATTGGAACCACAAGTATGACACAAACTCGAAATCAAGCTTGTTGTTCAAGGCGAAATGATATGACGAGGAAAATCGACGTAAGCTTAGCTCATCGTGGGAAGTGGTGCTCCGGGGATAAGGACCAGGTAGCACGGTTAAAAATTGGCCCAATAATGGTATAGCCGATCAGGCTATGAATGACGTGGAGGATTATTAAACTCATAAGCAACGAAAATTAATTAGGGTTATCGAACCGGAATGCGAAATCGGTTCACATATCGGTGTTCTCGGTTGACGACAACCCAGAACCCAGAAAAATTGGAATCAGTGAGAAATAACAGTTGATGAAGAACCCATAGGAAGTTATGCAGTTCCATGACATTGTCAAGATATCATAGTGTAATACTCGACGGTAGATCAAAGTAAAGGTTGGACAGGTGCAATGATCTGCACAAGACAAGTACTTCAACTTGTCCGATAAATGGTATTAATGAGAAAATATGGTCGGAACGATGATTGCAAATGACCAAACATAGATACAGGACGAACTTATAACAAGGGGATTATTATCCTTTACAAGAAGCTTCAATGATAAGTTTCACATTGGGTCCATGGGCATGAACGCAAAGGCTCAAGGTTGACTCCCACTTCTTCCATGCATAACCTTTCATTTTACTTCTTGCTTTTGATGAAGTTGTAGTGTACAAATTTTATCTAGCAAAATAACAGAAGAGTATGACTCGTGAAAACCTTCGAGTTCACACATAATAAGGAAGGCATAGGTTCAACCCGTTAGGGTATCATGGAAACATATACCACAAGCTTCAATAGTAAATACCACCAGCTCGAAAACAGAGCATGGTTGAGAAAGCAGAGGATACAATTTTACCAAAGGCTTTATATATCCGTGGAAAGGCTCACAAGGTTACTAGAATATGAAGGACACTGTCAGATAATAATCCAACAAGAGGTCTAGTGGTCTACAAAGGAGCTGATGTGAGTATCGGTACTCTATCAAAGGAAGAAGGAATGCATGTGCATCAGATTATAGAAACAACTGACTAACTCAAAGCTCAAATGCAAAGGAATTATGAATTCCAAGACAAGGGATTAGAAGCAATGCTCTGATTAGGGATGGATAAGTTGAATAGCCTTAGGGGTACAATCAATGGCAATTTGAGTGGTCGAGATCCAGCTCATGTCCGAAATGATGTCTGAATCGAAAGGATAAATTCCAGGGAACAACGGATGATTGTGTGCATTCACACACATGTTGAATCAAAAGGATCAGAATGACAATCACAAAGGTTTTTAAATTTGTCACAGCCCTAGCCTTAGCCTTTGCTTGACCTTTCATGATCATCATGTCATCATGTTTAAGTTTTATGAAACTCTGAAATGGGGATGGTCAAGCCCTAGCACAAATGCAATTCAAATAGTTTCAAATAAAAATATTTTCAATGAACTCAAAATGCCTTTTAAAAATGTTCATCATCTCTGGTTTAAGGTGGAAGCATCTACCCAAGATGATTTGCATTTTTGCTGGACACATTTGGGCTTTGAATTAAATCACTAGGTATTTGAATTTGGGCATTTAATCAATATAAATATTTTAAATGCTCGAATAATCCTGGAAACAATTTTGGGCAGTCGTAAATATTTCAAATAAAGCCCAAAATATATCCCAGGATTTATGGAAATGAGTTAGTATTATTACTAATTCCTAACATATCAAATAAATAGAAAACAGAAAACTAATAGAAGGAGAGAGAGAGAGTTTCCTTACCTGGCGCCACCTGGCGGCCCAGCTGGCCCAGCCAGCCCACCAGGGGCACGGGCGTCTTCTTCCCCGCGCCAACGCATGAAGCAGATCGCTGGAGCGCGCCGACGCCGCCTTGGCCACCTCCTGCTTCCTCCCCGGGCCTTCTAGCGACGCCACGGAGATGCCCCGTGGCCCCTCGCTCCTCTCCCTCACTCTCTGCTCTCCCCCTCGCCCTCTGCTCCCTCTCCCGAGCACACCCGAGCGGAGCTCGTCGTCGCCGACGCAATTTACCACGGCCACCGACCACCCCTCACCCTGCCGATGAGTCAAGAAGCTCCGCCACGACGCCCTCTTCCTCCCCGTCGAGCTACGCCTCACCGGGAGCTCTGCATCACCGTTCCGCCATCGCCTTCCTCCTCGGATCGCCGGAGATTGTCTTCATTGTTACGCCTGCACCGGACTTTCCTCGAGCCGCTGAGACCTCCTCCGGCCTCGCTGTGAGCTTCTCCACCTCCTCCCCTTGCTCCCATGCTCAGCTTCTCACCGCAGCCATCGTTTCGATGATGACTGAATCGCGCCGCCGCCTGAGCTCCTCACCGCTGTGGCCATGGTCACTGTAGCCTCCAACCGAGCTCACCCACATGCTCGCCATGCCATGTAGGTGCCGTGGGAGCCAAGCACACAACCCCACGGCCACCATAGCCTCGCCCCCGAGCTCGGCTGAACTCCGGCCGCCGCTGCCGTTGCCACCGTCGACGTCTTAGACCACCCCGGCCCAAGCTAACCCTGCCAGTCGATGCGCGCGAGCTCCAGCTCCTCATAGATGGGCTCAGCCGTCGATTTGGTCGCCGGAGGCCAAATCCCGGGCCCCTCCACCGTCTCTGGCCTCGCCGGCGACGAGCGTGGGTCAACTCCGGTGAGTTTGACCGCGGTAGGTTTGACTTCCCCCTGACTCACTGACGTGTGGGCCCCAGGCCACTAACTAAACTAGGTTAGTATTAGTTTAACGCTAACTAAACTTAGTTAGTTTAATTGACACTGACAGACGGGACCCACAGGTCAGGTTTGACCTGGACCAGCCCCTGTTGACCTGCTGACGTCAGCGTGACCTGATGCTGACGCAGTAATACATTTTCTGGATTTATTAATAATCAGGAAATTCCAGAAAATGTTCAAAACTTCTAAAAATCATAGAAATTCAACCGTAACTCCAAATGAAATAAATTTATATATGACAAATTATCAGAAAAATTCAAGGAATCTGTTTATGGCATTTGCATGCATGTTTGAACAACCTAGGGTTGCTGTACAGGGAAATTTGCATAATTTACATTTAAATAAACACATATGGAGTTTGAATTTGAACCCTGGTTCAAACCAACTTCATTTAATATGATTGCTAGTTGCATTTGCTCAATCAACAGCATATTGCCATGACATTATCATGCATCATAATTGTTGAATTGCATAGATTGTGTTCCTCTTTGCTTGCCGGTATTTGTCCCCTCTCGATGGACGTGCTTCCGCGATGAGTTCGATGACACCGATGAAGAACTTTACTATCTTCAGAAGTGCCAGGCAAGCAAAACCCCCTTGCTCATTCCGATACAATCCCACTCTCTCGCTCCTGCTCTCTTTTACTGCATTAGGACAACAACGATTCATCTGTTACTTCTTGCGGTAGTTGAACCCCTTATCCTCTGCATGACCTGTCATTGCCACAGTAAATAGATGAAACCCACTAGCATGAGTAGGAGTTGTTTGAGCCCTGATGTGCCTACTCATTCATGCTTGTTTTTCATGCCTGCTATTGCATAGAGTCATGTCAGGTCTGGTTCATCGGGGATGAATCGGAGGTGTGTGAACATGTCCTACTGTGTGTGAGCTAAGTGCGTCAACACGATTTGGTAAAGGTAGCGGTGAGAGGCCATGTAGGAGTACATGGTGGGTTGTCTCACTGAAACCGTCCTCAGGAACTGAGTTCTGTGTTTGTGATCCATGAAACAGCTACTACCACACATTGGGCCCTGAAATATGACCCCGCTCGACTTATTGACCCCTCTCGTCCTCTGTCCAGGAGTTGCAACTAGTTTCTGGTGTTTGTAGGTTATGTGTTGGCGGCCGTGCGTAGCGCTGACCCTAGGGGTGGGCTATGATGCGGTAGATACACTGTGGCCGGGTATGCCGGGCGCCCGTTTGGCGTCTCGGGACCCTGTACACATCGTTTGGGGCCGTTGAGGACACCCCGGCCGGATTTCCTTGCGGATGGAACCCGAATAGGCGATAAACCTGGACTAGAGACTTGTGCGGTTAGTCAGGTCGTGGTCTACACCCACGTCGGCTTTCGCTTGAAGTCTGCCGAGCACATGTCGTGTGCAGACGCTAAGTGGTGGAAACATGTGTGACGAAGTACACCCCTGCAGGGTTATAAATGATCTATTCGAATAGCCGTGTCCGCGGTAAAGGACTTCTGGGTTGCCTATAACAGTTCATAGATAAGTGAAAGTGGATACTCTAAAATGTGCAAGATAAGCGTGAGTGCTATGGATGGCGTTCTCGTAGGGAGACGGGAGCGGATCCATAGTGGTGTATTGATATGGTGAATATGTGGACTCATGTGCACCACCTCAAAAGAGTTACTTGCAGTCATAGTTTAAGATAGCCACCGAGTCAAAGCTGGCTTGCTGCAGTTAAACTCCACCACCCCCTGTTGATACCGATGCATATGTAGCTAGTTCTGATGTTAGTCTTGCTGAGTACTTTTGTACTCACGTTTGCTTAATTTATGTTTTGTAGAGAGATTTCAGTCTCGCTAGTAGTTTCGTGTGGACTTCGACGTTTAGCTTGATATGTCAGCTACGATCTTGTGCCCTCGGCAGGATCTGGTAGATAGTCATGCTTCTCAGCCTTTTTCATTTGTAGATGTCTGTACTCAGACATGTTAAGCTTCCTCATGTGCTTTGATTTGTATGCTATGATTGTTGGGTCATGAGACCCATGTTTGTAATATCTTGGCTCCTCGGAGCTTAATGAATAAATACTTGAGTCGTAGAGTTATGTTGTGATGCCATGTTGTATTTACACATATCGAGCATATTGTGTGTATGATTGAAATGCTTGGTATGTGTGGGATCCGACAATCTAGTTGTTTATCCTTGGCAGCCTCTCTTATGGGGAAATGTAGTCTAGTGTTTCCATGAGCCATAGTAGTCCGCTACAACCCGGTTCACCGGAGTCCTGCTAGCCCAGCACTACTGCTCAGGGCACTTGACTGGCCGGCATGTGTTTCACTTCGTTCCTGTGTCTGTCCCTTCGGGGAAATGTCACGCGGTGACATCTGGAGTCCTGCCTAGCCTGCTACAGCCCGGGTTCCCGGAGTCCTGTTAGCCCAGTGCTACAGCCTGGATTCACACGCTGCTGACCAACATGCTCGATGTGATTCATGTATGCCTGTCCCCATAGGTTGGTGCCGCTTTGCGTTCACGACTAGCCATGTCGGCCCGGGTTCTCTGTCATATGGATGCTAGCGACACTATCATATACGTGAGCCAAAAGGCGCAAACGGTCCTGGGCCATGGTAAGGCGACACCCGTGGGAATACCATGCGTGAGGCCGCAAAGTGATATAAGGTGTTACCAGCTAGATCGATGTGACTTGGAATCGGGGTCCTAACAGCGTTGGTATCAGAGCCTGACTGCCTGTAGGATTACCAAGCCAAACTGGTCGAAGTCGAGTCTAGAAATGTTTTAGTTATGTAAGGGAATTGATTGTGGAAGGGAACGTAAGGCTCTTTTTACTCCTTTACCCTATGCCCTTCTGATCTGAGTCAACCTCTTCTTTTCTACGGGGATTAAGAATTAGGCCTTCTCATCTATCTATCAGGATGACGTGCTACTAATCCATAGACTTATAGAATTGATAGTTTCAAGCCTCGGTTCCGTTCCTACTACTTCCGTATGTTGACAGTTGATCTCAGAACCTTGATATTGTGTTGTTGAGTGGTTATGCCACCATTTTGCAGGATATCTCAAATCATTTTGAGCATTTACAGCCGTTATGCTGTCCGAGTCATCCCAGGTTTCTAAATAGTCTGATGCATTTGCAAATCCCTTCCTTCCGTTTCCGATGTCCCTTTGGGCCAGTTCAACCACACTAATCGGTCTGTTGAGGTACTCCGTTGCCTTGACATGTATGTTGGAGTTAGTGTTATGACCCTAGGTGTCTTAGAGGACCACTTAGTAATCTAGCAATGCTTTGCATCCCCAGTGTGATGGTTCTGGCCACCATTCTCGAAAGCATCCCGTGATGCCATCTAGTAGTAGGCATTCTATTTCTGGGTTTTTGAACCTGAGATTCACCCTACCTACTTCATGTTGATAGTGTTTGCTCGTTCCTTTAGGTTATTAGTAACCTTTGCACTAGCCCTCGAGGTCCGTGGTATTTCCTTCTTCCAAATACTATGAACAACTTATGGCAGAAGTCTGTTGGATCAAAAGATCACAATGAGAGTGCTCTTGATGAGTTCTTCGATCTACATTGTGAATCTGCCAGTTCTACCTTTCTGCATGGGTTATCCGGAAGAAATGTTGAGCTTGCTCGACATACTAATCCATGCATCCACAACTCAGAAAATCATATGTTCTTTGAGTTGTCCCTCATTAGTTGTTTTTTGACCTCCGTCTATCAATTTGTAGTCAGGAGTAGTCGTGCACTCGTGTTATCGATGTCTATTACTCTTGTAGTTTGTCAAGCCATTCTATTCCAGAATGACTAGGAGAAAACAGACTTCAGTACTTCATCCATATCCAGGACTGGGTCAAAGCAGCTATAATCCGCAAATCAAATGCCAATCCAGCTTTTGATTCTGTTCTATCTTGGGGTATTACCATCTTTATGTCAAGAATGTCATGGAAATTGCACACCATCCTATGAACTCTTGATACAGTGATACTTCTTGCCATCATTGTTCATTCCTTGGTCCCCATGTTATCCGACAAGTGAATCATGATGCGTGAAATCTATACTCCTAGCAACTCCGTTGCTTGGTAGTTAAAGGACAATAATCTCATTCTTGGCGTGTTGGTTATTGAATCATCGTTCTAAGATAGATTGTGCTACCTAGTCCTTGTTTCTGGTGCACTCTTCGATTGATGAGTTTGGATTTTGTCAAATCCTCACTCATTTGATCATATCGTCTTGCCCTAAAAAGCAAGATTGTTCTCGAGCTTAGTAACATATCGGTGGTTCGTGATGTTCCGAATATCCTCCCGAAAGTATTACTAGGTTGTCATCTGACCGCTATGTTGAGTTCGTGATCATGTTGGTTTTTCTCCAAACCACCCATTCTCCAAGAATCTGTGTTGGATATCCCTGAGCTAGTTGGTTGAGCTAAACAACAACTTGGAGTGTTGGAAGATAAAATCTTGGCTGACTTAGTTCATGTTAAGGGATATCTTTGTGTTTGTGTGTGTGTTGAAGAAAGATGATATCTTCACCAATTGGTCCTCGTGATCAGTTGTTGGATCTATTGTCTTGTCAAAACTTTGACTTGAGTATGGGCTATCGTCAAGTAAAATCAGAACCAACGATGTTCGTAATGTTGTCTTACTCGTGGTTGATCCCTCGAGCATACACCATTACATCCTTTGGTCTGACCAATGCTATCACCGTGTTCACACGATGGTGGAAGTCCAGTGATATGGAAATTCCTATGAGTTGCTGTTGAGCTCATCAGCAGCATTTTGTCTCCCCCATGATTCAAGTTGAACATCAACCTAGTGTTGAAAACTTGTAAGCAATGCCTTCGTGTCCCGTTCATGAAGCATATGTTGGATGAAATAAGTGACTTTCTCCGGTTCACGTGCATTTGGTGTAAGTTGCCGCCATGAATTTGAGAAAGGTTTGTTTTGTTTCCCTTGGAATCATCCCAAATCAGTCATGCATACGTGTGAAGTATTCTATGGTTTGGTAGACTAATTACCTCCACTCCATATGTGTTCCTAGCACACCAAGCCACTGATTGGTTTGTTCAAGGAGAGGAAGTTCCTTCTTAAGAGCAAGACTTATACAAGGACTTCGATATCCTCGATGATGGTTCCCCATCTGAACTCGGTAGTGTTTATTATAAGACTACCATGTGGTCATGCTTGTCTAGGACAGTGTGTTCACAGGTGTGTAGCAGAACCAGCTCATATTTTGGAGCTTGCTATCGTGGTTCACTCCCCGAGAATCTCGCAACGTCATCTCGTCGATTTGTGCTGCAGACCTTCATTTCTCTTTCTAGTCTTGATGAGTCTTATCCCGTTATCAACCGGATATGAATCTCCGGCAGATATGATGGTTGAAACTTTTCCAAGACCTATGATGTAGGTCCCGGCAGGGTTGATGTTCTGACCGACACAGCTAGCCGGAAGATCTATCATTGTAGTATCTTGATTGAGCTATTTGACTATTTTCCTCCATGAGGATTTCGTGCGACTCATTCCAGAAGTTGCTCCTTAGGGATCCTTGTGCACTCGGTTTCCTCGGTTATGTTATAACCTTTCCAAACAGTGGGCTCACTCTCTACTGTTGGGTTTCTTCCCAGTTACTAGAATCATTCCCAGCATTTGCCTTATATTCCCATCTTGCACCACCGTTGTGCCATCCTACCATGGGTCCCATCCTTTTTCGATGATAAGAAAAAGTCATCCATTGCGTTGTCTTCAACAAGGTAGTCCACATCATTCATTCTAGTCCAAGTATGTCATTCCTTCAAACTCCTTCAAATGATCGATTGTGATTTGCCTTAAGCTGGTATAAAGAGTTTCAATGATCTCCGAATCAAAAGTAATTCTTTTTGCCACTTAAGGGAATAATTCTACGAGTCACCTTCCCTGAGGTATCACGTTACGAAATCATGGCAAATATCTCCTTGCTACTTTGAAATTCATGCTCCATCTTATTCGAGTATGGAATGGTTGTTGGAAATATGCCCTAGAGGCAATAATAAATTGGTTATTATTATATTTCCTTGTTCATGATAATCGTTTATTATCCATGCTATAATTGTATTGATAGGAAACTCAGATACATGTGTGGATACATAGACAACACCATGTCCCTAGTAAGCCTCTAGTTGACTAGCTCGTTGATCAATAGATGGTTACGGTTTCCTGACCATGGACATTGGATGTCATTGATAATGGGATCACATCATTAGGAGAATGATGTGATGGACAAGACCCAATCCTAAGCCTAGCACAAAGATCGTGTAGTTCGTATGCTAAAGCTTTTCTAATGTCAAGTATCATTTCCTTAGACCATGAGATTGTGCAACTCCCGGATACCGTAGGAATGCTTTGGGTGTATCAAACGTCACAACGTAACTGGGTGGCTATAAAGGTGCATTACAGGTATCTCCGAAAGTGTCTGTTGGGTTGGCACGAATCGAGACTGGGATTTGTCACTCCGTGTAAACGGAGAGGTATCTCTGGGCCCACTCGGTAGGACATCATCATATGCGCAATGTGACCAAGGAGTTGATCACAGGATGATGTGTTACGGAACGAGTAAAGAGACTTGCCGGTAACGAGATTGAACTAGGTATTGGATACCGACGATCGAATCTCGGGCAAGTAACATACCGCTAGGCAAAGGGAATTGAATACGGGATTGATTAAGTCCTTGACATCGTGGTTCATCCGATGAGATCATCGTGGAACATGTGGGAGCCATCATGGGTATCCAGATCCCGCTGTTGGTTATTGACAGGAGAACGTCTCGGTCATGTCTGCTTGTCTCCCGAACCCGTAGGGTCTACACACTTAAGGTTCGGTGACGCTAGGGTTATGAAGATATGTGTATGCAGTAACCCGAATATTGTTCGGAGTCCCGGATGAGATCCCGGACGTCACGAGGAGTTCCGGAATGGTCCGGAGGTAAAGATTTATATATAGGAAGTCCTGTTTCGGCCATCGGGACAAGTTTCGGGGTCATCGGTATTGTATCGGGACCACCGGAAGGGTCCCGGGGGCCCACCGGGTGGGGCCACCTATCCCGGGGGGGGCACATGGGCTGAAATAGGAGGGAACCCAGCCCATAGTGGGCTGGGGCGCCACCCCCTATAGGCCCATGCGCCTAGGGTTCCACCATGGAAGAGTCCATGTGGTGGAAGGCACCTCTAGGTGCCTTGGGGGGAAGGGAAACCTCCCTTGGGCAGCCGCACCTAGGAGATTGGATCTCCTAGGCTGGCGCACCACCCCCCTTGGCCCTCCTATATATAGTGGGGGAGAGGAGGAACTTCATAGACCAGCCCCTGGCGCCTCCCTCTCTCCCCGTTACGTCTCTCTCTCGTAGTATAGGCGAAGCCCTGCTACTGTGACGCCCTGCATCCACCACCACACCGTCGTGCTGCTGAATCTTCATCAACCTCTCCCTCTCTCCTTGCTAGATCAAGGCGTGGGAGACGTCATCGGGCTGTACGTGTGTTGAACGCGGAGGTGCCGTCCGTTCGGCACTAGGATCATCGGTGATCTGAATCACGACGAGTACGACTCCATCAACCCCGTTCACTTGAACGCTTCCGCTTAGTGATCTACAAGGGTATGTAGATGCACTCTCCTTCCCCTCGTTGCTAGTTTCTCCATAGATAGATCTTGGTGATACGTAGGAAATTTTTTGAATTTATGCTACGTTCCCCAACAGTGGCATCATGAGCTAGGTCTATTGCGTAGATTCTATGCACGAGTAGAACACAAAGTAGTTGTGGGCGTTGATTTTGTTCAATATGCTTGCCGTTACTAGTCTTATCTTGATTCGGCGGCATCGTGGGATGAAGCGGCCCGGACCAACCTTACACGTATTCTTACGTGAGACCGGTTCCACCGACAAACATGCACTAGTTGCATAAGGTGGCTAGCGGGTGTCTGTCTCTCCTACTTTAGTCGGATCGGATTTGATGAAAAGGGTCCTTATGAAGGGTAAATAGAAATTGGCATATCACATTGTGGTTTTGCGTAGGTAAGAAACGTTCTTGCTAGAAACCCATAGCAGCCACGTAAAACATGCAAACAACAATTAGAGGACGTCTAACTTGTTTTTGCAGGGTATGATATGTGATGTGATATGGCCAAAAGGATGTGATGAATGATATATGTGATGTATGAGATTGATCATGTTCTTGTCAAGGGGAATCACGACTTGCATGTCGATGACGAGACAACTTCAAGAAGACACGATGATGGAGATCATGATGATGGAGATCATGGTGTCATGCCGGTGACTAGATGATCATGGAGCCCCAAGATGGAGATCAAAGGAGCTATATGATATTGGCCATATCATGTCACTATTATTTGATTGCATATGATGTTTATCATGTTTATACATCTTATTTGCTTAGAACGACGGTAGTAAATAAGATGATCCATCATTAAAATTTCAAGAAGTGTTCTCCCCTAACTGTGCACCGTTGCTACAGTTCGTCGCTTCGAAGCACCACGTGTTAATCGGGTGTGATAGATCCTTTCGTTCACATACAACGGGTGTGAGAAGTTTTACACATGCAAAAACACTTAGGGTTAACTTGACGAGCCTAAGCATGTGAAGACATGGCCTCGGAACACAGAGACCGAAAGGTCGAACACGAGTCGTATGGAAGATACGATCAACATGGAGATGTTCACCGACGATGACTAGTCCGTCTCACGTGTTAATCGGACACGGATTAGTTGACTTGGATCGTGTAACACTTAGATGACTAGAGGGATGTCTATCTGAGTGGGAGTTCATAAGATGAACTTAATTATTCTGAACATAGTCAAAAGGATTTTGCAAATTATGTCGTAGCTCACGCTATAGTTCTACTGTTTAGTTATGTTCCTAGAGAAAAATTAGTTGAAAGTTGATAGTAGCAATTATGCGGACTAGGTCCGTAGACTGAGGATTGTCCTCATTGCTTCTTAGAAGGCTTATGTCCTTAATGCACTGCTCAGTGTGCTGAACCTCGAACGTTGTCTGTGGATGTTGCGAACATCTGACATACACGTTTTGATAACTACGTGATAGTTCAGTTAAACGGTTTAGAGTTGAGGCACCAAAGACGTTTTTTGAAACATCGCAAAACATATGAGATGTTTTGAGGGCTGAAATTGGAATTTCAGGCTCGTGCCCACATCAAGAGGTATAAGACCTCTGACGATTTTCTTAACCTGCAAACTAAGGAGAAAAGCTCAATTGTTGAGCTTGTGCTCGGATTGTCTGAGTACAACAATCACTTGAATCAAGTGGGAGTTAATCTTCCAGATGAGATAGTGATGTTTCTCCGAAGTCATTACCACCAAGCTGCTTGAGCTTCGTGATGAACTATAATGTATCAGGGACATATATGATGATCCTTGAGATATTCGCGATGTTTGACACCGCGAAAGTAGAAATCAAGAAGGAGCATCAATTGTTGATGGTTGGTGAAACCACTAGTTTCAAGAAGGGCAAGGGAACAAAGGGATACTTCATGAAACGGCAATTCAGCTGCTGCTCTAGTGAAGAAACCCAAGGTTGAACCCAAACCCGAGACTGAGTGCTTCTGTAATAAGGGGAACAGCCACTGGAGCAGAATTACCCTAGATACTTGGTAGATGAGAAGGCTGGCAAGGTCGATAGAAGTATATTGGATATACATTGTGTTGATGTGTACTTTACTAGTACTCCTAGTAGCACCAGGGTATTAGATACCGGTTCGGTTGCTAAGTGTTAGTAACTCGAAATAAAAGCTACGGAATAAACGGAGACTAGCTAAAGGTGAGCTGACGATATGTGTTGGAAGTATTTCCAAGGTTGATCAAATATCATACGCTCCCTCTACCATCGAGATTGGTGTTTGCGTTGAGCATAGACATGATTGGATTATGTCTATCGCGATACGGTTATTCATTTAAGGAGAATAATGGTTACTCTATTTATTTGAACAATACCTTCAATGGTCTTACACCTAAAATGAATGGTTTATTGAATCTCGATCGTAGTGGTACACATGTTCATGCCAAAAGATAGTACCACCTACTTGTGGCACTGCCACGTAAGTCATATCGGTATAAAACGCATGAAGAAGCTCCATGTTGATGGATCTTTGGGCTCACTCGTTTTTGAAAGGTTTGAGACATGCGAACCATGTCTATTGGTAGATATGCATGAAGAAACTCCATGCAAATGGACCGTTTGGACTCACTTGATTTTGAATCACTTGAGACATGCAAATCATACCACATGGGCAAGATGACTGAAAGCCTCAGTTTCAGTAAAATGGAACTAGAAAGCAACTTGTTGGAAGTAATACATTTTGATGTGTGCAGTCCAATGAGTGCTGAGGCATGTAGTGGATATCGTTATATTCTTACTTCACAGATGATTTGAGTAGATGTTGAGTATATTTACTTGATGAATCACGAGTCTGAATTATTGAAAGGTTCAAGTAATTTCAGTGTGAAGTTGAAAGATCGTCGTGGTAAGAGGATAAAAATATCTATGATATGATCATAGAGATGAATATCTGAATTACGAGTTTGGCACAGAATTAAGACATTGTGGAAATTGTTTCACAACTAATACAGCCTGGAACACCATAGTGTGATGGTGTGTCCGAACATCATAACTGCACCCTATTGGACATGATGCATACCATGATGTCTCTTATCAAATTACCACAATAGTTTATGGGTTAGGCATTAGAGACAACCACATTCACTTTAAATAGGGCACCACGTAATTCCGATGAGATGACACCATATGAACTATGGTTTAGAGAAACCTAAGCTGTCATTTCTTAAAAGTTTGGGACTACGACGCTTATGTGAAAAAGTTTCAGGCTGATAAGCTCGAACCCAAAGCGGATAAATGCATCTTCATAGGACACCCAAAACAGTTGGGTATACCTCCTGTCTCAGATCCGAAAGCAATAAAGGATTGTTTCTAGAATCAGGTCCTTTCTCGAGGAAAAGTTTCTCTCGAAAGAATTGAGTGGGAGGATGGTGGAGACTTGATGAGGTTATTGAACCGTCTCTTCAACTAGTGTGTGGCAGGGCACAGGAAGTTGTTCCTGTGGCACCTACACCAATTGAAGTGGAAGCTTATGATATTGATCATGAGACTTCAGATCAAGTCACTCCCAAACCTCGTGGGATGACAAGGATGCATACTACTTCAGAGTAGTACGTAATCCTGTCTTGGAAGTCATGTTGCTAGACAACAATGAACCTACGAGCTATGGAGAAGCGATGGTGGGCCCGGATTCCAATAAATGGCTCGAGGCCATAAAATCCGAGAGAGGATCCATGTATGGAAACAAAGTGTAGACTTTGGAAGAACTACTTGATGGTCGTAAGGCTGTTGAGTATAGATGGATTTTAAAAGGAAGACGGACAATGATGGTAAATGTCACCATTAAGAAAGCTCGACTTGTCATTAAGATGTTTTTCGACAAGTTCAAAGAGTTGACTATGATGAGACTTTCTCACTCGTAGCGATGCTAAGAGTCTGTTGGAATTATATTAGCGATTACTGCATTATTTATGAAATCTTGCAGATAGGATGTCAAAACATAGTTTCCTCGACTATTTTCTGAGGAAAGGTTGTATATGATACAACCGGAAGTTTTTGTCAATCCTGAAAGATGCTAATAAGTATGCAAAGCTCCAGCAATCCTTCTGAGGACTGGAGTAAGCATCTCGGAGTTGGAATGTACGCTTTGATGAGATGATCAAAGATTTTGGGTGTATACAAAGTTTATGAGAAACTGGTATTTCCAAAGAAGTGAGTGGGAGCACTATAGAATTTCTGATGAGTATATGTTGTTGACATATTGTTGATCAGAAATGATGTAGAATTTCTAGAAAGCATGTAGGGTTATTTGGAAAGTGTTTTTCAATGGAAAGCCTGGATTAAGCTACTTGAACATTGAGCATCAAAATCTATAAGGATAGATCAAAACGCTTAATGGAACTTTCAAATGAGCACATACCTTAACATGATCTTGAAGGTGTTCAAGATGGATCAGTCAAAGAAGGAGTTCTTGCCTGAGTTGTAAGGTATGAAGTTAAGACTTAAAGCTCGACCACGGCAGAAGAGAAAAGGACGAAGGTCGTCCCCTATGCTTAAGACATAGGCTCTACAGTATGCTATGCTGTGTACCGCACCTGAAGTGTGCCTTGCCATGAGTCAGTCAAGGGGTACAAGAGTGATCCAAGAATGGATCACAGGACAGCGGTCAAAGTTATCCTTAGTAACTAGTGGACTAAGGAATTTTCTCAATTATGGAGGTGGTAAAAGAGTTCATCGTAAAGGGTTACGTCGATGCAAGCTTAAGACCTATCCGGATAGCTCTGAGTAGAGATACCGGATGCATATAATGGAGCAACAATTTAGAATAGCTCCAAGCAGAACAGTTATTTGGAATAGCTCCAAATAGAACGTGGTAGCTGCATCTAGGAGATGACATAGAGATTTGTAAAGCACACACGGATCTGAAAAGGTTCAGACCCGTTGACTAAAACCTCTCTCACAAGCAACATGATCAAACCTAAAACTCATTGAGTGTTAATCACATAGTGATGTGAACTAGACTACTGACTCTAGTAAACTCTTGGGTGTTAGTCACATGGCGATGTGACCTGTGAGTGTTAATCACATGGCGATGTGAACTAGATTATTGACTCTAGTGCAAGTGGGAGACTGTTGGAAATATGCCCTAGAGGCAATAATAAATTGGTTATTATTATATTTCCTTGTTCATGATAATCGTTTATTATCCATGCTATAATTGTATTGATAGGAAACTCAGATACATGTGTGGATACATAGACAACACCATGTCCCTAGTAAGCCTCTAGTTGACTAGCTCGTTGATCAATAGATGGTTACGGTTTCCTAACCATGGACATTGGATGTCATTGATAACGGGATCACATCATTAGGAGAATGATGTGATGGACAAGACCCAATCCTAAGCCTAGCACAAAGATCGTGTAGTTCGTATGCTAAAGCTTTTCTAATGTCAAGTATCATTTCCTTAGACCATGAGATTGTGCAACTCCCGGATACCGTAGGAATGCTTTGGTGTATCAAACGTCACAACGTAACTGGGTGGCTATAAAGGTGCATTACAGGTATCTCCGAAAGTGTCTGTTGGGTTGGCACGAATCGAGACTGGGATTTGTCACTCCGTGTAAACGGAGAGGTATCTCTGGGCCCACTCGGTAGGACATCATCATATGCGCAATGTGACCAAGGAGTTGATCACAGGATGATGTGTTACGGAACGAGTAAAGAGACTTGCCGGTAACGAGATTGAACTAGGTATTGGATACCGATGATCGAATCTCGGGCAAGTAACATACCGCTAGGCAAAGGGAATTGAATACGGGATTGATTAAGTCCTTGACATCGTGGTTCATCCGATGAGATCATCGTGGAACATGTGGGAGCCATCATGGGTATCCAGATCCCGCTGTTGGTTATTGACAGGAGAACGTCTCGGTCATGTCTCGTAGGGTCTACACACTTAAGGTTCGGTGACGCTAGGGTTATGAAGATATGTGTATGCAGTAACCCGAATATTGTTCGGAGTCCCGGATGAGATCCCGGACGTCACGAGGAGTTCCGAATGGTCCGGAGGTAAAGATTTATATATAGGAAGTCCTGTTTCGGCCATCGGGACAAGTTTCGGGGTCACCGGTATTGTACCGGGACCACCGGAAGGGTCCCGGGGGTCCACCGGGTGGGGCCACCTATCCCGGAGGGCCCCATGGGCTGAAATAGGAGGGAACCCAGCCCATAGTGGGCTGGGGCGCCACCCCCTATAGGCCCATGCGCCTAGGGTTCCACATGGAAGAGTCCATGGTGGAAGGCACCTCTAGGTGCCTTGGGGGGGAGGGAAACCTCCCCTTGGCAGCCGCACCTAGGAGATTGGATCTCCTAGGCTGGCGCACCACCCCCCTTGGCCCTCCTATATATAGTGGGGGAGAGGAGGAACTTCATACACCAGCCCCTGGCGCCTCCCTCTCTCCCCGTTACGTCTCTCTCTCGTAGTATAGGCGAAGCCCTGCTACTGTGACGCCCTGCATCCACCACCACGCCGTCGTGCTGCTGAATCTTCATCAACCTCTCCCTCTCTCCTTGCTGGATCAAGGCGTGGGAGACGTCATCGGGCTGTACGTGTGTTGAACGCGGAGGTGCCGTTCCGTCGCACTAGGATCTCGGTGATCTGAATCACGACGAGTACGACTCCATCAACCCCCCGTTCACTTGAACGCTTCCGCTTAGCGATCTACAAGGGTATGTAGATTGCACTATCCTTCCCCTCGTTGCTGGTTTCTCCATAGAGATCTTGGTGATACGTAGGAAATTTTTTGAATTTATGCTACGTTCCCCAACAATGGTTGCCTACCTAGTGAACCTTCGCCAACCGTTTCACTCCATCTCTTTAGGTGTATGCTTCGTGTCTCAGCTCGAGAGATGTTACTATGTCTCATTCCATGAGTTGATCTTGTGATCATTAAGATGATCCTAAGTTGCTTGCTCGAATCTCAGGAAGGTCGATTCTTCTTAAATTCTCCCTTTCTACTCATTGTCATGTTGGATGTAGTTCTCAAAGCAAGATGTCGAGATCAAGGTGATGCAATGAATCAACATCCTCGAGAAAGACGTCTGGATCGTGAAGATTGTGTTAGCTTGTGTCCCTCTGTCTTCTTACCTCACGGCTTGAATCTCGGGACGAGATTCTTGTTTAGTAGGGGTGAGTTGTCACAGCCCTAGCCTTAGCCTTTGCTTGACCTTGCATGATCATCATGTCATCATGTTTAAGTTTTATGAAACTCTAAAATGGGGATGGTCAAGCCCTAGCACAAATGCAATTCAAATAGTTTCAAATAAAAATATTTTCAATGAACTCAAAATGCCTTTTAAAAATGTTCATCATCTCTGGTTTAAGGTGGAAGCATCTACCCAAGATGATTTGCATTTTTGCTGGACACATTTGGGCTTTGAATTAAATCACTAGGTATTTGAATTTGGGCATTTAATCAATATAAATATTTTAAATGCTCGAATAATCCTGGAAACAATTTTGGGCAGTCGTAAATATTTCAATTAAAGCCCAAAATATATCCCAGGATTTATGGAAATGAGTTAGTATTATTACTAATTCTTAACATATCAAATAAATAGAAAACAGAAAACTAATAGAAGGGGAGAGAGAGTTTCCTTACCTGGCGCCACCTGGCGGCCCAGCTGGCCCAGCCAGCCCACCAGGGGCACGGGCGTCTTCTTCCCCGCGCCAGCGCACGAAGCAGCTCGCTGGAGCGCGCCGACGCCGCCTTGGCCACCTCCTGCTTCCTCCCCGGGCCTTCTAGCGACGCCACGGAGACGCCCCGTGGCCCCTCGCTCCTCTCCCTCACTCTCTGCTCTCCCCCTCGCCCTCTGCTCCGTCTCCCGAGCACACCCGACCGGAGCTCGTCGTCGCCGACGCAATTTACCACGGCCACCGACCACCCCTCGCCCTGCCGATGAGTCAAGAAGCTCCGCCACGACGCCCTCTTCCTCCCCATCGAGCTACGCCTCACCGGGAGCTCTGCATCGCCGTTCCGCCATCGTCATCCTCCTCGGATCGCCGGAGATTGTCTTCGCTGTTCCGCCTGCACCGGCTTTCCCCGAGCCGCTGAGACCTCCTCCGGTCTCGCTGTGAGCTTCTCCACCTCCTCCCCTTGCTCCCATGCTCAGCTTCTCACCGCAGCCATCGTTTCGATGATGACTGAATCGCGCCGCCGCCTGAGCTCCTCACCGCTGTGGCCATGGTCACTGTAGCCTCCAACCGAGCTCACCCACATGCTCGCCATGCCATGTAGGTGCCGTGGGAGCCAAGCACACAACCCCACGGCCACCATAGCCTCGCCCCCGAGCTCGGCTGAACTCCGGCCGCCGCTGCCGTTGCCACCGTCGACGTCTTAGACCACCCCGGCCCAAGCTAACCCTGCCAGTCGATGCGCGCGAGCTCCAGCTCCTCATAGATGGGCTCAGCCGTCGATTTGGTCGCCGGAGGCCAAATCCCGGGCCCCTCCACCGTCTCTGGCCTCGCCGGCGACGAGCGTGGGTCAACTCCGGTGAGTTTGACCGCGGTAGGTTTGACTTCCCCCTGACTCACTGACGTGTGGGCCCCAGGCCACTAACTAAACTAGGTTAGTATTAGTTTAACGCTAACTAAACTTAGTTAGTTTAATTGACACTGACAGACGGGACCCACAGGTCAGGTTTGACCTGGACCAGCCCCTGTTGACCTACTGACGTCAGCGTGACCTGATGCTGACGCAGTAATACATTTTCTGGATTTATTAATAATCAGGAAATTCCAGAAAATGTTCAAAACTTCTAAAAATCATAGAAATTCAACCGTAACTCCAAATGAAATAAATTTATATATGACAAATTATCAGAAAAATTCAAGGAATCTGTTTATGGCATTTGCATGCATGTTTGAACAACCTAGGGTTGCTGTACAGGGAAATTTGCATAATTTACATTTAAATAAACACATATGGAGTTTGAATTTGAACCCTGGTTCAAACCAACTTCATTTAATATGATTGCTAGTTGCATTTGCTCAATCAACGGCATATTGCCATGACATTATCATGCATCATAATTGTTGCATTGCATAGATTGTGTTCCTCTTTGTTTTCCGGTATTTGTCCCCTCTCGATAGACGTGCTTCCCGCGATGAGTTCGATGACACCGCTGAAGAACTTTACTATCTTCAGAAGTGACAGGCAAGCAAAACCCCCTTGCTCATTCCGATACAATCCCACTCTCTCGCTCCTACTCTCTTTTACTACATTAGGACAACAACGATTCATCTGTTACTTCCTGCGGTAGTTGAACCCCTTATCCTCTGCATGACCTATCATTGCCACAGTAAATAGATGAAACCCACTAGTATGAGTAGGAGTTTTTTGAGCCCTGATGTGCCTACTCATTCATGCTTGTTTTTCATGCCTGCTATTGCATAGAGTCGTGTCAGGTCTGGTTCATCGGGGATGAATCGGAGGTGTGTGAACATGTCCTACTGTGTGTGAGCTAAGTGTGTCAACACGATTTGGTAAAGGTAGCGGTGAGAGGCCATGTAGGAGTACATGGTGGGTTGTCTCACTGAAACCGTCCTTAGGAACTGAGTTCTGTGTTTGTGATCCATGAAACAGCTACTACCACACATTGGGCCCTGAAATATGACCCCGCTCGACTTATTGACCCCTCTCGTCCTCTGTCCAGGAGTTGCAACTAGTTTCTGGTGTTTGTAGGTTATGTGTTGGCGGCCGTGCGTAGCGCTGACCCTAGGGGTGGGCTATGATGCGGTAGATACACTGTGGCCGGGTATGCCGGGCGCCCGTTTGGCGTCTCGGGACCCTGTACACATCGTTTGGGGCCGTTGAGGACACCCCGGCCGGATTTCCCTGCGGATGGAACCCGAATAGGCGATAAACCTGGACTAGAGACTTGTGCGGTTAGTTAGGTCGTGGTCTACACCCACGTCGGTTTCGCTTGAAGTCTGCCGAGCACATGTCGTGTGCAGACGCTAAGTGGTGGAAACATGTGTGACGAAGTACACCCCTGCAGGGTTATAAATGATCTATTCGAATAGCCGTGTCCGCGGTAAAGGACTTCTGGGTTGCCTATAACAGTTCATAGATAAGTGAAAGTGGATACTCTAAAATGTGCAAGATAAGCGTGAGTGCTATGGATGGCGTTCTCGTAGGGAGACGGGAGCGGATCCATAGTGGTGTATTGATATGGTGAATATGTGGACTCATGTGCACCACCTCAAAAGAGTTACTTGCAGTCATAGTTTAAGATAGCCACCGAGTCAAAGCTGGCTTGCTGCAGTTAAACTCCACCACCCCCTGTTGATACCGATGCATATGTAGCTAGTTCTGATGTTAGTCTTGCTGAGTACTTTTGTACTCACGTTTGCTTAATTTATGTTTTGTAGAGAGATTTCAGTCTCGCTAGTAGTTTCGTGTGGACTTCGACGTTTAGCTTGATATGTCAGCTACGATCTTGTGCCCTCGGCAGGATCTGGTAGATAGTCATGCTTCTCAGCCTTTTTCATTTGTAGATGTCTGTACTCAGACATGTTAAGCTTCCTCATGTGCTTTGATTTGTATGCTATGATTGTTGGGTCATGAGACCCATGTTTGTAATATCTTGGCTCCTCGGAGCTTAATGAATAAATACTTGAGTCGTAGAGTTATGTTGTGATGCCATGTTGTATTTACACATATCGAGCATATTGTGTGTATGATTGAAATGCTTGGTATGTGTGGGATCCGACAATCTAGTTGTTTATCCTTGGCAGCCTCTCTTATGGGGAAATGTAGTCTAGTGTTTCCATGAGCCATAGTAGTCCGCTACAACCCGGTTCACCGGAGTCCTGCTAGCCCAGCACTACTGCTCAGGGCACTTGACTGGCCGGCATGTGTTTCACTTCGTTCCTGTGTCTGTCCCTTCGGGGAAATGTCACGCGGTGACATCTGGAGTCCTGCCTAGCCTGCTACAGCCCGGGTTCCCGGAGTCCTGTTAGCCCAGTGCTACAGCCTGGATTCACACGCTGCTGACCAACATGCTCGATGTGATTCATGTATGCCTGTCCCCATAGGTTGGTGCCGCTTTGCGTTCACGACTAGCCATGTCGGCCCGGGTTCTCTGTCATATGGATGCTAGCGACACTATCATATACGTGAGCCAAAAGGCGCAAACGGTCCTGGGCCATGGTAAGGCGACACCCGTGGGAATACCATGCGTGAGGCCGCAAAGTGATATAAGGTGTTACCAGCTAGATCGATGTGACTTGGAATCGGGGTCCTAACAGCGTTGGTATCAGAGCCTGACTGCCTGTAGGATTACCAAGCCAAACTGGTCGAAGTCGAGTCTAGAAATGTTTTAGTTATGTAAGGGAATTGATTGTGGAAGGGAACGTAAGGCTCTTTTTACTCCTTTACCCTATGCCCTTCTGATCTGAGTCAACCTCTTCTTTTCTACGGGGATTAAGAATTAGGCCTTCTCATCTATCTATCAGGATGACGTGCTACTAATCCATAGACTTATAGAATTGATAGTTTCAAGCCTCGGTTCCGTTCCTACTACTTCCGTATGTTGACAGTTGATCTCAGAACCTTGATATTGTGTTGTTGAGTGGTTATGCCACCATTTTGCAGGATATCTCAAATCATTTTGAGCATTTACAGCCGTTATGCTGTCCGAGTCATCCCAGGTTTCTAAATAGTCTGATGCATTTGCAAATCCCTTCCTTCCGTTTCCGATGTCCCTTTGGGCCAGTTCAACCACACTAATCGGTCTGTTGAGGTACTCCGTTGCCTTGACATGTATGTTGGAGTTAGTGTTATGACCCTAGGTGTCTTAGAGGACCACTTAGTAATCTAGCAATGCTTTGCATCCCCAGTGTGATGGTTCTGGCCACCATTCTCGAAAGCATCCCGTGATGCCATCTAGTAGTAGGCATTCTATTTCTGGGTTTTTGAACCTGAGATTCACCCTACCTACTTCATGTTGATAGTGTTTGCTCGTTCCTTTAGGTTATTAGTAACCTTTGCACTAGCCCTCGAGGTCCGTGGTATTTCCTTCTTCCAAATACTATGAACAACTTATGGCAGAAGTCTGTTGGATCAAAAGATCACAATGAGAGTGCTCTTGATGAGTTCTTCGATCTACATTGTGAATCTGCCAGTTCTACCTTTCTGCATGGGTTATCCGGAAGAAATGTTGAGCTTGCTCGACATACTAATCCATGCATCCACAACTCAGAAAATCATATGTTCTTTGAGTTGTCCCTCATTAGTTGTTTTTTGACCTCCGTCTATCAATTTGTAGTCAGGAGTAGTCGTGCACTCGTGTTATCGATGTCTATTACTCTTGTAGTTTGTCAAGCCATTCTATTCCAGAATGACTAGGAGAAAACAGACTTCAGTACTTCATCCATATCCAGGACTGGGTCAAAGCAGCTATAATCCGCAAATCAAATGCCAATCCAGCTTTTGATTCTGTTCTATCTTGGGGTATTACCATCTTTATGTCAAGAATGTCATGGAAATTGCACACCATCCTATGAACTCTTGATACAGTGATACTTCTTGCCATCATTGTTCATTCCTTGGTCCCCATGTTATCCGACAAGTGAATCATGATGCGTGAAATCTATACTCCTAGCAACTCCGTTGCTTGGTAGTTAAAGGACAATAATCTCATTCTTGGCGTGTTGGTTATTGAATCATCGTTCTAAGATAGATTGTGCTACCTAGTCCTTGTTTCTGGTGCACTCTTCGATTGATGAGTTTGGATTTTGTCAAATCCTCACTCATTTGATCATATCGTCTTGCCCTAAAAAGCAAGATTGTTCTCGAGCTTAGTAACATATCGGTGGTTCGTGATGTTCCGAATATCCTCCCGAAAGTATTACTAGGTTGTCATCTGACCGCTATGTTGAGTTCGTGATCATGTTGGTTTTTCTCCAAACCACCCATTCTCCAAGAATCTGTGTTGGATATCCCTGAGCTAGTTGGTTGAGCTAAACAACAACTTGGAGTGTTGGAAGATAAAATCTTGGCTGACTTAGTTCATGTTAAGGGATATCTTTGTGTTTGTGTGTGTGTTGAAGAAAGATGATATCTTCACCAATTGGTCCTCGTGATCAGTTGTTGGATCTATTGTCTTGTCAAAACTTTGACTTGAGTATGGGCTATCGTCAAGTAAAATCAGAACCAACGATGTTCGTAATGTTGTCTTACTCGTGGTTGATCCCTCGAGCATACACCATTACATCCTTTGGTCTGACCAATGCTATCACCGTGTTCACACGATGGTGGAAGTCCAGTGATATGGAAATTCCTATGAGTTGCTGTTGAGCTCATCAGCAGCATTTTGTCTCCCCCATGATTCAAGTTGAACATCAACCTAGTGTTGAAAACTTGTAAGCAATGCCTTCGTGTCCCGTTCATGAAGCATATGTTGGATGAAATAAGTGACTTTCTCCGGTTCACGTGCATTTGGTGTAAGTTGCCGCCATGAATTTGAGAAAGGTTTGTTTTGTTTCCCTTGGAATCATCCCAAATCAGTCATGCATACGTGTGAAGTATTCTATGGTTTGGTAGACTAATTACCTCCACTCCATATGTGTTCCTAGCACACCAAGCCACTGATTGGTTTGTTCAAGGAGAGGAAGTTCCTTCTTAAGAGCAAGACTTATACAAGGACTTCGATATCCTCGATGATGGTTCCCCATCTGAACTCGGTAGTGTTTATTATAAGACTACCATGTGGTCATGCTTGTCTAGGACAGTGTGTTCACAGGTGTGTAGCAGAACCAGCTCATATTTTGGAGCTTGCTATCGTGGTTCACTCCCCGAGAATCTCGCAACGTCATCTCGTCGATTTGTGCTGCAGACCTTCATTTCTCTTTCTAGTCTTGATGAGTCTTATCCCGTTATCAACCGGATATGAATCTCCGGCAGATATGATGGTTGAAACTTTTCCAAGACCTATGATGTAGGTCCCGGCAGGGTTGATGTTCTGACCGACACAGCTAGCCGGAAGATCTATCATTGTAGTATCTTGATTGAGCTATTTGACTATTTTCCTCCATGAGGATTTCGTGCGACTCATTCCAGAAGTTGCTCCTTAGGGATCCTTGTGCACTCGGTTTCCTCGGTTATGTTATAACCTTTCCAAACAGTGGGCTCACTCTCTACTGTTGGGTTTCTTCCCAGTTACTAGAATCATTCCCAGCATTTGCCTTATATTCCCATCTTGCACCACCGTTGTGCCATCCTACCATGGGTCCCATCCTTTTTCGATGATAAGAAAAAGTCATCCATTGCGTTGTCTTCAACAAGGTAGTCCACATCATTCATTCTAGTCCAAGTATGTCATTCCTTCAAACTCCTTCAAATGATCGATTGTGATTTGCCTTAAGCTGGTATAAAGAGTTTCAATGATCTCCGAATCAAAAGTAATTCTTTTTGCCACTTAAGGGAATAATTCTACGAGTCACCTTCCCTGAGGTATCACGTTACGAAATCATGGCAAATATCTCCTTGCTACTTTGAAATTCATGCTCCATCTTATTCGAGTATGGAATGGTTGTTGGAAATATGCCCTAGAGGCAATAATAAATTGGTTATTATTATATTTCCTTGTTCATGATAATCGTTTATTATCCATGCTATAATTGTATTGATAGGAAACTCAGATACATGTGTGGATACATAGACAACACCATGTCCCTAGTAAGCCTCTAGTTGACTAGCTCGTTGATCAATAGATGGTTACGGTTTCCTGACCATGGACATTGGATGTCATTGATAATGGGATCACATCATTAGGAGAATGATGTGATGGACAAGACCCAATCCTAAGCCTAGCACAAAGATCGTGTAGTTCGTATGCTAAAGCTTTTCTAATGTCAAGTATCATTTCCTTAGACCATGAGATTGTGCAACTCCCGGATACCGTAGGAATGCTTTGGGTGTATCAAACGTCACAACGTAACTGGGTGGCTATAAAGGTGCATTACAGGTATCTCCGAAAGTGTCTGTTGGGTTGGCACGAATCGAGACTGGGATTTGTCACTCCGTGTAAACGGAGAGGTATCTCTGGGCCCACTCGGTAGGACATCATCATATGCGCAATGTGACCAAGGAGTTGATCACAGGATGATGTGTTACGGAACGAGTAAAGAGACTTGCCGGTAACGAGATTGAAAAGGTATGGATACCGACGATCGAATCTCGGGCAAGTATACCGATAGACAAAGGGAATTGTATACGGGATTGATTGAATCCTTGACATCGTGGTTCATCCGATGAGATTCATCGTGGAACATGTGGGAGCCAACATGGGTATCCAGATCCCGCTGTTGGTTATTGACCGGAGAGTCTCGTCACTCTGCATGTCTCCCGAACCCGTAGGGTCTACACACTTAAGGTTCGGTGACGTTATAGGGAAAGTATGTACTGCGTACCCGAATGTTGTTCGGAGTCCGGATGAGATCCCGAACGTCACGAGGAGTTCCGGAATGGTCCGGAGGTAAAGATTTATATATAGGAAGTCCTATTTCGGCCATCGGGACAAGTTTCGGGGTCATCGGTATTGTACCGGGACCACCGGAAGGGTCCCGGGGGTCCACCGGGTGGGGCCACCTATCCCGGAGGGCCCCATGGGCTGAAGTGGAGGGACCAGCCTAGTGGGCTGGGGCGCCACCCCTATAGGCCCATGCGCCTAGGGTTTCCACAAAGGAAGAGTCCAAGTGGTGGAAGGCACCTAGGTGCCTTGGGGGGGAGGGAAACCTCCCCTGGCAGCCGCACCTAGGAGATTGGATCTCCTAGGCTGCGCACCACCCCCCCTTGGCCCTCCTATATATAGTGGGGGAGAGGAGGGACTTCATACACCAGCCCCTGGCGCCTCCCTCTCTCCCCGTTACGTCTCCCTCTCGTAGTATAGGCGAAGCCCTGCTACTGTGACGCCCTGCATCCACCACCACGCCGTCGTGCTGCTGGATCTTCATCAACCTCTCCCTCTCCTTGCTGGATCAAGGAAGGGGAGACGTCTCCCGTCCCGTACGTGTGTTGAACGCGGAGGTGCCGTCCGTTCGGCACTTGGTCATCGGTGATTTGAATCACGACGAGTACGACTCCATCAACCCCGTTCACTTGAACGCTTCCGCTTAGCGATCTACAAGGGTATGTAGATGCACTCTCCTTCCCCTCGTTGCTAGTTTCTCATAGATAGATCTTGGTGATACGTAGAAAATTTTGAATTTCTGCTACGTTCCCCAACAGTGGCATCATGAGCTAGGTCTATGCGTAGTTACTATGCACGAGTAGAACACAAAGTAGTTGTGGGCGTCGATTTTGTTCAATACTTGCCGTTACTAGTCTTATCTTGATTCGGCGGCATCGTGGGATGAAGCGGCCCGGACCGACCTTACACGTACGCTTACGTGAGACTGGTTCCACCGACTGACATGCACTAGTTGCATAAGGTGGCTAGCGGGTGTCTGTCTCTCCCACTTTAGTCGGATCGGATTCGATGAAAAGGGTCCTTATGAAGGGTAAATAGAAATTGGCATATCACGTTGTGGTTTTGGCGTAGGTAAGAAACGTTCTTGCTAGAAACCTATAGCAGCCACGTAAACATGCAACAACAATTAGAGGACGTCTAACTTGTTTTTGCAGGGTATGCTATGTGATGTGATATGGCCAAAAGGATGTGATGAATGATATATGTGATGTATGAGATTGATCATGTTCTTGTAATAGGAATCACGACTTGCATGTCGATGACGAGACAACTTCAAGAGACACGATGATGGAGATCATGATGATGGAGATCATGGTGTCATGCCGGTGACAAGATGATCATGGAGCCCAAGATGGAGATCAAAGGAGCTATATGATATTGGCCATATCATGTCACTATTATTTGATTGCATGTGATGTTTATCATGTTTATACATCTTATTTGCTTAGAACGAGTAGTAAATAAGATGATCCCTCATTAAAATTTCAAGAAGTGTTCTCCCCTAACTGTGCACCGTTGCTACAGTTCGTCGCTTCGAAGCACCACGTGTTAATCGGGTGTGATAGATCCTTTCGTTCACATACAACGGGTGTAAGAAGTTTTACACATGCAAAAACACTTAGGGTTAACTTGACGAGCCTAAGCATGTGAAGACATGGCCTCGGAACACAGAGACCGAAAGGTCGAACACGAGTCGTATGGAAGATACGATCAACATGGAGATGTTCACCGACGATGACTAGTCCGTCTCACGTGTTAATCGGACACGGCTTAGTTGACTTGGATCGTGTAACACTTAGATGACTAGAGGGATGTCTATCTGAGTGGGAGTTCATAAGATGAACTTAATTATTCTGAACATAGTCAAAAGGATTTTGCAAATTATGTCGTAGCTCACGCTATAGTTCTACTGTTTAGTTATGTTCCTAGAGAAAAATTAGTTGAAAGTTGATAGTAGCAATTATGCGGACTAGGTCCGTAAACTGAGGATTGTCCTCATTGCTTCTTAGAAGGCTTATGTCCTTAATGCACCGCTCAGTGTGCTGAACCTCGAACGTTGTCTGTGGATGTTGCGAACATCTGACATACACGTTTTGATAACTACGTGATAGTTCAGTTAAACGGTTTAGAGTTGAGGCACCAAAGACGTTTTTGAAACGTCATCGAAACATATGAGATGTTTTGAGGGCTGAAATTGGAATTTCAGGCTCGTGCCCACGTCAAGAGGTATAAGACCTCCGACGATTTTCTTAACCTGCAAACTAAGGAGAAAAGCTCAATTGTTGAGCTTGTGCTCAGATTGTCTGAGTACAACAATCATTTGAATCAAGTGGGAGTTGATCTTCCAGATAAGATAGTGATGTTTCTCCGAAGTCATTACCACCAAGCTGCTAGAGCTTCGTGATGAACTATAATATATCGGGGACATGTATGATGATCCTTGAGATATTCGCGATGTTTGACACCGCGAAAGTAGAAATCAAGAAGGAGCATCAATTGTTGATGGTTAGTGAAACCACTAGTTTCAAGAAGGGCAAGGGCAAGAAGGGATACTTCATGACACGGCAATTCAGCTGCTGCTCTAGTGAAGAAACCCAAGGTTGAACCCAAACCCGAGACTAAGTGCTTCTGTAATAAGGGGAACAACCACTGGAGCAGAATTACCCTAGATACTTGGTAGATTAGAAGGCTGGCAAGGTCGATAGAAGTATATTGGATATACATTATGTTAAGGTGTACTTTACTAGTACTCCTAGTAGCACCAGGGTATTAGATACCGGTTCAGTTGCTAAGTATTAGTAACTCGAAATAAAAGCTACGGAATAAACGGAGACTAGCTAAAGGTGAGCTGACGATATGTGTTGGAAGTGTTTCCAATGTTGATATGATCAAGCATCGCATGCTCCCTCTACCATCGAGTTTGGTGTTTGCGTTGAGCATAGACATGACTGGATTATGTCTATCGCAATACGGTTATTCATTTAAGGAGAATAACGGTTACTCTGTTTATTTGAATAATACCTTCAATGGTCTTACACCTAAAATGAATGGTTTATTGAATCTCGATCATAGTGATACACATGTTCATGCCAAAAGATAGCAATGATAGTACCACCTACTTGTGGCACTGCCACGTAAGTCATATCGGTATAAAACGCATGAAGAAGCTCCATGTTGATGGATCTTTGGGCTCACTCATTTTTGAAAAGTTTGAGACATGCGAACCATGTCTATTGGTGTATATGCATGAAGAAACTCCATGCAAATGGACCGTTTGAACTCACTTGATTTTGAATCACTTGAGACATGCAAATCATGCCACGTGGGCGAGATGACTGAAAGCCTCGTTTCCAGTAAAATGGAACTAGAAAGCAACTTGTTGGAAGTAATACATTTTGATGTGTGCAATCCAATGAGTGCTGAGGCATGTAGTGGATATCATTATGTTCTTACTTCACAGATGATTTGAGTAGATGTTGAGTATATTTACTTGATGAATCACGAGTCTGAATTATTGAAAGGTTCAAGTAAGTTCAGGGTGAAGTTGAAAGATTGTCGTGACAAGAGGATAAAAGATCTATGATATGATCATAGAGATGAATATTTGAATTGCGAGTTTGGCACGGAATTAAGACATTGTGGAAATTGTTTCACAACTAATACAGCCTGGAACACCATAGTGTGATGGTGTGTCCGAACATCATAACTGCACCCTATTGGATATGATGCATACCATGATGTCTCTTATCGAATTACCACAATAGTTTATGGGTTAGGCATTAGAGACAACCACATTCACTTTAAATAGGGCACCACGTAATTCCGATGAGATGACACCGTATGAACTATGGTTTAGAGAAACCTAAGCTGTCATTTCTTAAAAGTTTGGGGCTACGACGCTTATGTGAAAAAGTTTCAGGCTGATAAGCTCGAACCCAAAGCGGATAAATGCATCTTCATAGGACACCCAAAACAGTTGGGTATACCTCCTGTCTCAGATCCGAAAGCAATAAGGGATTGTTTCTAGAATCGGGTCCTTTCTCGAGGAAAAGTTTCTCTCGAAAGAATTGAGTGGGAGGATGGTGGAGACTTGATGAGGTTATTGAACCGTCTCTTCAACTAGTGTGTGGCAGGGCACAGGAAGTTGTTCCTGTGGCACCTACACCAATTGAAGTGGAAGCTTATGATAGTGATCATGAAACTTCAGATCAAGTCACTACCAAACCTCGTGGGATGACAAGGATGCGTACTACTTCAGAGTGGTACGTAATCCTGTCTTGGAAGTCATGTTGCTAGACAACAATGAACCTACGAGCTATGGAGAAGCGATGGTGGGCCCGGATTCCGATAAATGGCTCGAGGCCATAAAATCCCGAGAGAGGATCCATGTATGAAAACAAAGTGTAGACTTTGGAAAACTACTTGATGGTCGTAAGGCTGTTGAGTACAGATGGATTTTAAAAGGAAGACGGACAATGATGGTAAATGTCACCATTAAGAAAGCTCGACTTGTCGTTAAGATGTTTTCCGACAAGTTCAAGAGTTGACTATGGTGAGACTTTCTCACTCGTAGCGATGCTAAGAGTCTGTTGGAATTTTATTAGCGATTACTGCATTATTTATGAAATCTTGCAGATAGGATATCAAAGCATTGTTTCCTCGACGATTTTTGAGGAAAGGTTGTATGTGATACAACCGGAAGGTTTTGTCAATCCTGAAAGATGCTAATAAGTATGCAAAGCTCCAGCTATCCTTCTGAGGACTGGAGTAAGCATCTCGGAGTTGGAATGTATGCTTTGATGATGATCAAAGATTTTGGATTTATACAAAGTTTATGAGAAACTTGTAATTCCAAAGAAGTGAGTGGGAGCACTATAGAATTTCTGATGAGTATATGTTGTTAACATATTGTTGATCAGAAATGATGTAGAATTTCTGTAAAGCATGCAGAGTTATTTGAAAAGTGTTTTTCAATGGAAAGTCTGGATTAAGCTACTTGAACATTGAGCATCAAGATCTATAAGGATAGATCAAAACGCTTAAACTTTCAAATGAGCACATACCTTGACATGATCTTGAAGGTGTTCAAGATGGATCAGTCAAAGAAGGAGTTCTTGCCTGAGTTGTAAGGTATGAAGTTAAGACTTAAAGCTCGACCACGGCAGAATAGAGAGAAAGGATGAAGGTCGTCCCCTATGCTTAAAACGTAGGCTCTACAGTATGCTATGCTGTGTAAAGCACCTGAAGTGTGCCTCGCCATGAGTCAGTCAAGGGGTACAAGAGTGATCCAAGAATGGATCACAGGACAGCGGTCAAAGTTATCCTTAGTAACTAGTGGACTAAGGAATTTTCTCGATTATGGAGGTGGTAAAAGAGTTCGTCGTAAAGGGTTACGTTGATGAAAGCTTAACACCTATCCGGATAGCTCTGAGTAAAGATACCGGATATGTATAATGGAGCAACAATTTAGAATAGCTCCAAGTAGAACAGTTATTTGGAATAGCTCCAAATAGAACGTGGTAGCTGCATCTACAAGATGACATAGAGATTTGTAAAGCACACAGGATCTGAAAGGTTCAGACCCGTTGACTAAAACCTCTCTCACAAGCAACATGATCAAAACAAACTCATTGAGTGTTAATCACATAGTGATGTGAACTAGACTACTGACTCTAGTAAACTCTTGGGTGTTAGTCACATGGCGATGTGACCTTGTGAGTGTTAATCACATGGCGATGTGAACTAGATTATTGACTCTAGTGCAAGTGGGAGACTGTTGGAAATATGCCCTAGAGGCAATAATAAATTGGTTATTATTATATTTCCTTGTTCATGATAATCGTTTATTATCCATGCTATAATTGTATTGATAGGAAACTCAGATACATGTGTGGATACATAGACAACACCATGTCCCTAGTAAGCCTCTAGTTGACTAGCTCGTTGATCAATAGATGGTTACGGTTTCCTGACCATGGACATTGGATGTCAGTTGATAACGGGATCACATCATTAGGAGAATGATGTGATGGACAAGACCCAATCCTAAGCCTAGCACAAAGATCGTGTAGTTCGTATGCTAAAGCTTTTCTAATGTCAAGTATCATTTCCTTAGACCATGAGATTGTGCAACTCCCGGATACCGTAGGAATGCTTTGGGTGTACCAAACGTCACAACGTAACTGGGTGACTATAAAGGTGCACTACAGGTATCTCCGAAAGTGTCTGTTGGGTTGGCACGAATCGAGACTGGGATTTGTCACTCCGTGTAAACGGAGAGGTATCTCTGGGCCCACTCGGTAGGACATCATCATAATGTGCACAATGTGACCAAGGAGTTGATCACGAGATGATGTGTTACGGAACGAGTAAAGAGACTTGCCGGTAACGAGATTGAACAAGGTATCGGGATACCGACGATCGAATCTCGGGCAAGTATCGTACCGCTAGACAAAGGGAATTGTATACGGGATTGATTAAGTCCTTGACATCGTGGTTCATCCGATGAGATCATCGTGGAACATGTGGGAGCCAACATGGGTATCCAGATCCCGCTGTTGGTTATTGACCGAAGAACGTCTCGGTCATGTCTGCATGTCTCCCGAACCCGTAGGGTCTACACACTTAAGGTTCGATGACGCTAGGGTTATAAAGGAAGTTTGTATGTGGTTACCGAATGTTGTTCGGAGTCCCGGATGAGATCCCGGACGTCACGAGGAGTTCCGGAATGGTCCGGAGGTAAAGATTTATATATAGGAAGTCCTATTTCGGCCATCAGGACAAGTTTCGGGGTCATCGGTATTGTACCGGGACCACCGGAAGGGTCCCGGGGGTCCACCGGGTGGGGCCACCTATCCCGGAGGGTCCACATGGGCTGAAATAGGAGGGAACCCAGCCATAGGGGCTGGGGCGCCACCCCCTTATAGGCCCATGCGCCTAGGGTTCCACCATGGAAGAGTCCAGTGGTGGAAGGCACTCTAGGTGCCTTGGGGGGAAGGAAACCTCCTGGCAGCCGCACTTAGAGATTGGATCTCCTGGCTCCGCCACCCCCTTGGCCCTCCTATATATAGTGGGGAGAGGAGGCCTTCATAGACCAGCCCCTGGCGCCTCCCTCTTCTCCCCGTTACGTCTCCTCTCGTAGTATAGGCGAAGCCCTGCTACGGTGACGCCTGCATCCACCACGCCGTCGTGCTGCTGAATCTTCATCAACCTCTCCCTCTCTCCTTGCTGGATCAAGCGTGGGAGACGTCATCGGGCTGTACGTGTGGTTGACGCGGAGGTTGCCGTCGTCGGCACTAGGATCATCGGTGATCTTGAATCACGACGAGTACGACTCCATCAACCCGTTCACTTGAACGCTTCCGCTTAGCGATCTACAAGGTATGTAGATGCACTATCCTTCCCCTCGGTTGCTGGTTTCCATAGATAGATCTTGGTGATACGTAGGAAAATTTTTTGAATTTATGCTACGTTCCCCAACAATGGTTGCCTACCTAGTGAACCTTCGCCAACCGTTTCACTCCATCTCTTTAGGTGTATGCTTCGTGTCTCAGCTCGAGAGATGTTACTATGTCTCATTCCATGAGTTGATCTTGTGATCATTAAGATGATCCTAAGTTGCTCGAATCTCAGGAAGGTCGATTCTTCTTAAATTCTCCCTTTCTACTCATTGTCATGTTGGATGTAGTTCTCAAAGCAAGATGTCGAGATCAAGGTGATGCAATGAATCAACATCCTCGAGAAAGACGTCTGGATCGTGAAGATTGTGTTAGCTTGTGTCCCTCTGTCTTCTTACCTCACGGCTTGAATCTCGGGACGAGATTCTTGTTTAGTAGGGGTGAGTTTGTCACAGCCCTAGCCTTAGCCTTTGCTTGACCTTTCATGATCATCATGTCATCATGTTTAAGTTTTATGAAACTCTGAAATGGGGATGGTCAAGCCCTAGCACAAATGCAATTCAAATAGTTTCAAATAAAAATATTTTCAATGAACTCAAAATGCCTTTTAAAAATGTTCATCATCTCTGGTTTAAGGTGGAAGCATCTACCCAAGATGATTTGCATTTTTGCTGGACACATTTGGGCTTTGAATTAAATCACTAGGTATTTGAATTTGGGCATTTAATCAATATAAATATTTTAAATGCTCGAATAATCCTGGAAACAATTTTGGGCAGTCGTAAATATTTCAAATAAAGCCCAAAATATATCCCAGGATTTATGGAAATGAGTTAGTATTATTACTAATTCCTAACATATCAAATAAATAGAAAACAGAAAACTAATAGAAGGAGAGAGAGAGAGTTTCCTTACCTGGCGCCACCTGGCGGCCCAGCTGGCCCAGCCAGCCCACCAGGGGCACGGGCGTCTTCTTCCCCGCGCCAACGCATGAAGCAGATCGCTGGAGCGCGCCGACGCCGCCTTGGCCACCTCCTGCTTCCTCCCCGGGCCTTCTAGCGACGCCACGGAGATGCCCCGTGGCCCCTCGCTCCTCTCCCTCACTCTCTGCTCTCCCCCTCGCCCTCTGCTCCCTCTCCCGAGCACACCCGAGCGGAGCTCGTCGTCGCCGACGCAATTTACCACGGCCACCGACCACCCCTCACCCTGCCGATGAGTCAAGAAGCTCCGCCACGACGCCCTCTTCCTCCCCGTCGAGCTACGCCTCACCGGGAGCTCTGCATCACCGTTCCGCCATCGCCTTCCTCCTCGGATCGCCGGAGATTGTCTTCATTGTTACGCCTGCACCGGACTTTCCTCGAGCCGCTGAGACCTCCTCCGGCCTCGCTGTGAGCTTCTCCACCTCCTCCCCTTGCTCCCGTGCTCAGCTTCTCACCGCAGCCATCGTTTCAACGATGACCGAATCGCGCCGCCGCCTGAGCTCCTCACCGCCGTGGCCATGGTCACCGTAGCCTCCAACCGAGCTCACCCACGTGCTCGCCATGCCATGTAGGTGCCATGGGAGCCAAGCAAGCAACCCCACTGCCACCATATCCTCGCTCCCGAGCTCGGCTGAACTCCGGCCGCCGCTGCCGTTGCCACCGCCGACGTCTTAGACCACCCCGGCCCAAGCTAACCCTGCCAGTCGATGCGCGCGAGCTCCAGCTCCTCATAGATGGGCTCAGCCGTCGATTTGGTCGCCGGAGGCCAAATCCCGGGCCCCTCCACCGTCTCTGGCCTCGCCGGCGACGAGCCGCGGGTCAACTCCGGTGAGTTTGACCGCGGTTGACTAGGTTTGACTTCCCCCTGACTCACTGACGTGTGGGCCCCAGGCCACTAACTAAACTAGGTTAGTATTAGTTTAACGCTAACTAAACTTAGTTAGTTTAATTGACACTGACAGACGGGACCCACAGGTCAGGTTTGACCTGGACCAGCCCCTGTTGACCTGCTGACGTTAGCATGACCTAATGCTGACGCAGTAATACATTTTCTGGATTTATTAATAATCAGGAAATTCCAGAAAATGTTCAAAACTTCTAAAAATCATAGAAATTCAACCATAACTCCAAATGAAATAAATTATATATGAAAAATTATCAGAAAAATTCAAGGAATCTGTTTATGGCATTGCATGCATGTTTGAACAACCTAGGGTTTCTGTATAGGGAAATTTTCATAATTGACATTTAAATAAACACATATGGAGTTTGAATTTGAACCCTTGGTTCAAACCAACTTCATTTAATATGATTGCTAGTTGCATTAGCTCAATCAACAGCATATTGCCATGACATTATCATGCATCATAATTGTTGAATTGCATTGATTGTGTTCCTCTTTGCTTGTCGGTATTTGTCCCCTCTCGATGGACGTGGTTCCGACGATGAGTTCGATGACACCGATGAAGAACTTTACTATCTTCAGAAGTGCCAGGCAAGCAAAACCCCCTTGCTCATTCCGATACAATCCCACTCTCTCGCTCCTGCTCTCTTTTACTGCATTAGGACAACAACGATTCATCTGTTACTTCTTGCGGTAGTTGAACCCCTTATCCTCTGCATGACCTGTCATTGCCACAGTAAATAGATGAAACCCACTAGCATGAGTAGGAGTTGTTTGAGCCCTGATGTGCCTACTCATTCATGCTTGTTTTTCATGCCTGCTATTGCATAGAGTCATGTCAGGTCTGGTTCATCGGGGATGAATCGGAGGTGTGTGAACATGTCCTACTGTGTGTGAGCTAAGTGCGTCAACACGATTTGGTAAAGGTAGCGGTGAGAGGCCATGTAGGAGTACATGGTGGGTTGTCTCACTGAAACCGTCCTCAAGAACTGAGTTCTGTGTTTGTGATCCATGAAACACCTACTACCACACATTGGGCCCTGAAATATGACCCCGCTCGACTTATTGACCCCTCTTGTCCTCTGTCCAGGAGTTGCAACTAGTTTCTGGTGTTTGTAGGTTATGTGTTGGCGGCCGATGCGGTAGATACACTGTGGCCGGGTATGCCGGGCGCCCGTTTGGCGTCTCGGGACCCTGTACACATCGTTTGGGGCCGTTGAGGACACCCCGGCCGGATTTCCTTGCGGATGGAACCTGAATAGGCGATAAACCTGGACTAGAGACTTGTGTGGTTAGTCAGGTCGTGGTCTACACCCATGTCGGCTTTCGATTGAAGTCTGCCGAGCACATGTCGTGTGCAAACGCTAAGTGGTGGAAACATGTGTGACGAAGTACACCCCTGCAGGGTTATAAATGATCTATTCGTATAGCCGTGTCCGCGGTAAAGGACTTCTGGGTTGCCTATAACAGTTCATAGATAAGTGAAAGTGGATACTCTAAAATGTGCAAGATAAGCGTGAGTGCTATGGATGGCGTTCTCGTAGGGAGACGGGAGCGGATCCATAGTGGTGTATTGATATGGTGAATATGTGGACTCGTGTGCGCCACCTCAAAAGAGTTACTTGTAGTCGTAGTTTAAGATAGCCATCGAGTCAAAGCTGGCTTGCTGCAGTTAAACTCCACCACCCCCTGTTGAGACCGATGCATATGTAGCTAGTTCGGATGTAAGTCTTGCTGAGTACTTTTGTACTCACGTTTGCTTAATTTATGTTTTGCAGAGAGATTTCGGTCTCGCTAGTAGTTTCGCATGGACTTCGACGTTTATCTTGATACCTCAACTACGATCTTGTGCCCTCGGCAGGATCTGGTAGATAGTCAGGCTTCTCAGCCTTTTTCATTTGTAGATGTCTGTACTCAGACATGTTAAGCTTCCGCATGTGCTTTGGTTTGTATGCTATGATTGCTGGGTCATGAGACCCATGTTTGTAATATCTTGGCTCCTCGGAGCCTAATGAATAAATACTTGAGTCGTAGAGTTATGTTGTGATGCCATGTTGTATTTACACATATCGAGCATATTGTGTGTATGATTGAAATGCTTGGTATGTGTGGGATCCGACAATCTAGTTGTTTATCCTTGGCAGCCTCTCTTATGGGGAAATGTAGTCTAGTGTTTCCATGAGCCATAGTAGTCCGCTACAGCCCGGTTCACCGAAGTCCTGCTAGCCCAGCACTACTGCTCAGGGCACTTGACTGGCCGGCATGTGTTTCACTTCGTTCCTGTGTCTGTCCCCTCGGGGAAATGTCACGCGGTGACATCCGGAGTCCTGCCTAGCCTGCTACAGCCCGGGTTCCCGGAGTCCTGTTAGCCTAGTGCTACAGCCCGAATTCACACGCTGCTGACCGACATGCTCGATGTGATTCATGTATGCCTGTCCCCATAGGTTGGTGCCGCTTTGGATTCACGACTAGCCATGTCGGCCCAGGTTCTCTGTCATATGGATGCTAGCGACACTATCATATACGTGAGCCAAAAGGCGCAAACGGTCCCGGGCCATGGTAAGGCGACACCCGTGGGAATACCGTGCGTGAGGCCGCAAATTGATATAAGGTGTTACCGGCTAGATCGATGTGACTTGGAATCGGGGTCCTGACAAAATCAAATTTCTAGACCAATGGAATTAACCGGAATGCAAGTATGCAAGAATTACAAGAACAACAGACTGTTGAGGATTTCCTAAAGATCAAATATTATTTCGAAGTCTTTTGCGGAACACAAGAACAACTAGGAATGAGTGGATACTCGATAAGTGCGAGGAATTATCCATAGGGGTATTTCTACGGCAAGGAGCTACAAGGCAGTGGTACAAGGGATTCTTAAAAGTCGGAGAGCAATTCGATGCATCTTGGAACAACAAGGGAAACTCAGAGTAATTGTATGAACAACAAGTGTATGTTGTTACCCATATGGATATATCGGTAATAGGCAATTAAAAAGCAGAGGGCACAAGGGTCTCGGGAATGATCGAAGAGCATTTTCAAAATCTTCTGGTGCAGTAGACGATCGTCTGTGATAAGGGGCTCTCCGGGAGAAGTAGTTACGAGAACCTAGAGTCATATTTAGTAAAATCATTTAACCCGAATAGAAGAGAGATCAGAGTCCCAGAGTATAGATCGAGGAGTAAAAGATCCTAATACCACCCAAATGGCGATGTGGGCCCGTAAGGCACACAGCCATGTTAGTAAAAGTTTTGCAATGTCTAGACTCGACTTCGGCCAAGGAGTTTGGAAGGGGGATTCCTACAGGCAGTCGGCTCTGATACCAACTTGTGACGCCCCTGATTTGACCGTACACTAATCATACACACAAATGTGTACGATCAAGATCAAGGACTCACGGGAAGATATCACAACACAACTCTAAACACAAATTAAAATAATACAAGCTTTATATTACAAGCCATGGGCCTCGAAGGCTCGAATACAAATGCTCGAAGACACAAGAGTCAACGGAAGCAACAATATCTGAGTACGGACATAAGTTAAACAAGTTGCCATAAGATGGCTAGCACAAACTGGGTTACAGATCGAAAGAGGCGCAGGCCTCTTGCCTGGGATCCTCCTAAACTAATCCTGGTCGTCGTCAGCGGCCTGCATGTAGTAGTAGGAACCTCCCGAGTAGTAGCAGTCGTCATCGACAGTAGCGTCTGGCTCCTGGACTCCAACGTCTGGTCGCAGCAATCGGTACAGTAAGGGGTAAAAGGGGGAGCAAAGCAACCGTGAGTACTCATCCAAAGTACTCGCAAGCAAGGAACTACACTACATATGTATGCATTGGTATCAAATGGAAAAGGGGTAACATATGTGGATTGAACTGCAGAATGCGGGAATAAGAGGGGGATAGCTAGTCCTGTCGAAGACTACGCTTCTTGATAGAGGCGAGGGTCCCGATCTTTCGATGAGATGATAACTATCGATTTGGTGGAGACGACTTTGATGATCCGACTACAAACGTGCACGACGTTGCGCCTTAGCAATCGCTAAACCAATCTCCTGAGGTTACTGACGATGCCGGAAGCACGGTCAGCCTGACCACGAAGGTCTATTCCTGCAAGCAATCGAAGAACGAGCAAGAATATGATAAGGCAATCTGAATATTGCAAATATATATGAGGTATTGATAATGGTGGGGATCCGTAAGCGGTCTTGGTCTGGTCGTTGGACACAAACGAAGTACACGAAGTTGCAATGGCTAAATTTTAACTAAACAAATCCCAAAGTCTAAACGACGCCCTAAGGGCTATATATATGGAGGAAGAGGGGGGAATTTCGTGGCCCTTGAGGGTGGGGTCCGAAACCAACCCTAACTCTTGTTTCCCCACACATACGGACTCTAAAAATAGCCTATACTTAAGTATTTCGAAATTACATGGGCCTGGCCCATTAATAAGGTGACGCAGCACCTAGAATAGCCTATGGACGAATATTATGAAGTGGCATCTTGTATATTTCATCCAAGGCTTCATGCACTCCTTATGGCGGCTTCAAAGTCCTGAAATCATCACTTGTAACTCCGTTCTTGATCCCCTTGCGCATGCCATCAACTCCATGCGTGTTCTTGCTCCAATGTTCATCCTTCTCCAAGCTAGGCCCTTCATTTGTAAGCAAAACAAATGTATCCAATTTAGGCAACATCATAATCTCATGAACATTAGAATCATTACCAAGAAACGAAAGTACCTGGTAATTTAATTGGCGTGCGCGAGCTCTAGTAATTGGTCCAGTATATGTAACAGTAGGGGCTGTGGATGTAACAATGGTATTGATGTCCTCATCACTTCTGGTAACCTCCATCTTGTAGCAGAAGAAGAGAGTAGATGGTAAGTTCACCAAGTAACATCGCATAGCATAATCATAACCGATGATCCTCCCCTCGTCGCCCTGTGAGAGAGCGATCACCGGTTGTATCTAGCACTTGGAAGGGTGTATTTTATTAAGTATCCGGTTCTAGTTGTCATAAGGTCAAGGTACAACTCCAAGTCGTCCTGTTACCGAAGATCACGGCTATTCGAATAGATTAACTTCCCTGCAGGGGTGCACCACATTTCCCAACATGCTTGATCCCCTTTGTCGGGACACACTTTCCTGGGTCATGCCCGGCCTCGAAAGATCAACATGTCACAGCCCTACCTAGGCACAACAGAAAGGTCATCACGCCGGTCTAAATCCTATGGTGCAGGGGTCTGGGCCCATCGCCCATTGCACACCTGCACGTTGCGAATGCGGCCAGCGAGCAGACCTAGCCTCCCTTATACAAGAGCAGGCGTTCCAGTCCAACCTGGCGCGTGCCTCTCAGTCACTAACGTCACGAAGGCTTCGGCTGATACCACGACGTTGAGTGCCCATAACTGTTCCCGTGTAGTTGGTTAGTGCGTATAGGCCAGTGGCCAGACTTAGATCAAATACCAAGATCTCGTTAAGCGTGTTATCTTGAAGTAAATGCGAACGCCGACCAGGGCCAGGCCCACCTCTCACCTGGGTGGTCTCAACCTGCCCTATCGCTCCGCCACAAAGATCCACACAGAGGGTCGTTGCTACCTCTTGAGCACTGCGTTGGTTTCCCCGAAGAGGAAGGGATGATGCAGCAAAGTAGCGTAAGTATTTCCCCTCAGTTTTTGAGAACCAAGGTATCAATCCAGTAGGAGGCTACGCGCGAGTCCCTCGCACCTGCACAAAACAAATAAATCCTCGCAACCAACGCAAATAGGGGTTGTCAATCCCTATAAGGCCACTTACGAGAGTGAGATCTGATAGATATGATAAAGATAATATTTTTGGTATTTTTATGATAAAGATGCAAAGTAAAATAAAGTCAAAGTAAATAGCAAAGGAAATAACTAAGTAGTAGGAGATTAATATGATGAAGATAGACCCGGGGGCCATAGGTTTCACTAGTGGCTTCTCTCGAGAGCATAAGTATTCTATGGTGGGTGAACAAATTACTGTTGAGCAATTGATAGAATTGAGCATAGTTATGAGAATATCTAGGTATGATCATGTATATAGGCATCACGTCCGAGACAAGTAGATCGACTCCTGCCTGCATCTACTACTATTACTCCACTCATCGACCGCTATCCAGCATGCATCTAGAGTATTAAGTTAAAAATAGAGTAACGCCTTAAGCAAGATGACATGATGTAGAGGGATAGACTCATGCAATATGAAGAAAACCCCATCTTGTTATCCTCGATGGCAACAATACAATATGTGCCTTGCTGCCCGTACTGTCACTGGGAAAGGACACCGCAAGATTGAACCCAAAGCTAAGCACTTATCCCATTGCAAGAAAGATCAATCTAGTAGGCCAAACCAAACTGATAATTCGAAGAGACTTGCAAAGATAACCAATCATACATAAAAGAATTCAGAGAAGATTCAAATATTATTCATAGATAGACTTGATAATAAACCAACAATTCATCGGTCTCAACAAACACACCGCAAAAAGAAGATTACATCGAATAGTTCCCCACAAGATAGGGGAGAACATTGTATTGAGATCCAAAAAGAGAGAAGAAGCCATCTAGCTACTAACTATGGACATGTAGGTCTGAGGTAAACTACTCACACTTCATCGAAAGGGCTATGGTGTTGATGTAGAAGCCCTCCGTGATCGATGCCCCCTCCGGCAGAGCTCCGGAATAGGCCCCAAGATGGGATCTTGTGGATACATAAAGTTGCGGAGTGGAATTAGGGTTTTGGCTCTGTATCTGATCATTTGGGGGTACGTAGGTATATATAGGAGGAAGGAGTACGTCGGTGGAGCAACAGGGGGCCCACGAGGGTGGAGGGGGCGCCTGGGGGGTAGGCGCGCCCCCCTACCTCGTGGCCTCCTCTTTTCTTTCTTGACGTAGGGTGCAAGTCTCCCGTGTCTTTTTCGTTGAGAAAATCACGTTCCCGAAGGTTTCATTCCGTTTGGACTCCGTTTGATATTCCTTTTCTTCAAAACCCTAAAACAGGCAAAAAAAACAGTAATTCTGGGCTGGGCCTTCGGTTAATAGGTTAGTCTCAAAAATAATATAAAAGTGGATAATAAAGCCCAATAATGTCCAAAAAAGTAGATAATATAGCATGGAGCAATCCAAAATTATAGATACGTTGGAGACGTATCAAGCATCCCCAAGCTTAATTCCTGCTCGTCCTCGAGTAGGTAAATGATAAAAACAGAATTTTTGATGTGGAGTGCTACTTGGAATAATTTTAATGTAATTCCTAATTGTGGTATGAATATTCAGATCCAAAAGATTCAAGACAAAAGTTCATATTGACATAAAAATAATAATACTTCAAGCATACTAACTAAGCAATTATGTCTTCACAAAATAACATGGCCAAAGAAAGTTCATACCTACAAAATCATATGGTTTAGTCATGTTTCATTTTCGTCACACAAGAATGCTCTCATCATGCACAACCCCGATGACAAGCCAAGCAATTGTTTCATACTTTAGTAATCTCAAACCTATAAACTTTCACGCAATATATGAGCGCGAGCCATGGACATAGCACTATGGGTGGAATAGAATATAATGAGGGCGGGTTATGTGGAGAAGACAAAAAAGGATAAAGTCTCACATCAACGAGGCTAATCAATGGGCTATGGAGATTCCCACTGATTGATGTTAATGCAAGGAGTAGGGATTGCCATGCAACGGATGCACTAGAGCTATAAATGTATGAAAGCTCAACAAAAAAACTAGCGGGTGTGCATCCAACTTGCTTGCTCACGAAGACCTAGGGCACTTGAGGAGGCCCATTGTTGGAATATACAATCCAAGTTCTATAATGAAAAATTCCCACTAGTATATGAAAGTGACAAAACAAGAAATTCTCTAACATGAAGATTAAGGTGCTACTTTGAAGCACAAGTGTGGCAAAGGATAGTAACATTGTCCCTTCTCTCTTTTTCTCTCATTTTTTTGGGCCTTCTCCTTTTTTATGGTCTTTCTCTTTTTTTCCTCACTTGGGACAATGCTCTAGAAAATGATGATCATCACACTTCTATTTATTTACAACTCAATGATTACAACTCGATACTAAGCAATATGCAATGGACCAAGAGTGACATGTATGAAAGAATTATGAACGGTGGCTTTGCCACAAATACCATGTCAACTACATGATCATGCTAAGCAATATGACAATAATGAATGTGTCATGATGAACGGAATGATGGAAAGTTGCATGGAAATATATCTCGGAATGGCTATGGAAATACCATAATAGGTAGGTATGGTGGATGTTTTGAGGAAGATATAAGGAGGTTTATGTGTGAAAGAGCGTATCATATCACGGGGTTTGGATGCACCGGCAAAGTTTACGCCAACTCTCAATGTGAGAAAGGGCAATGCACGGTACCGAAGAGGCTAGCAACGATGGAAGGGTGAGAGTGCATATAATCCATGGACTCAACATTAGTCATAAAGAACTCACATACTTATTGCAAAAATCTACAAGTCATCAAAAACCTCGGTACTACGCGCATGCTCCTAGGGGGATAGATTGGTAGGAAAAGACCATCGCTCGTCCCCGACCGCCACTCATAAGGAAGACAATCAAATAACACCTCATGTTTCAAATTTGTTGCATAACGTTTACCATACGTGCATGCTACGGGACTTGCAAACTTCAACACAAGTATTTCTCAATTTCACAACTACTCAACTAGCACGACTTTGATATTATTACCTCCATATCTCAAAACAATCATCAAGCATCAAACTTCTCTTAGTATTCAAAACACTCTTAAGAAAATTTTACTAACTTTGAATACCTAGCATATTAGGATTTTAAGCAAATTACCATGCTATTTAGACTCTCAAAGATATAAGCAAATTACCAAGCAAATTACCACAATCAATAGTTTCTATTAAACAAATCCACCACCGTGCTCTAAAAGATATAAGTGAAGTACTAGAGCAAAAATTATATAACTCAAAAGATATAAGCGAAGCACATAGAGCATTCTAACAAATTTCAAATCATGTATGGCTCTCTCAAAACGTGTGTACAGCAAGGATGATTGTGGTAAACTAACAAGCAAAGACTCAAATCATACAAGACGCTCCAAGCAAAACACATATCATGTGGCGAATAAAAATATAGCTCCAAGTAAAGTTACCGATAGAAGTAGACGAAAGAGGGGATGCCTTCCGGGGCATCCCCAAGCTTTGGCTTTTAGGTGTCCTTAGATTATCTTGGGGGTGCCATGGGCATCCCCAATCTTAGGCTCTTGCCACTCCTTGTTCCATAATCCATCAAATCTTTACCCAAAACTTGAAAACTTCACAACACAAAACTTAAAGTAGAAAATCTCGTGAGCTCCGTTAGCGAAAGAAAATAAAAGACCACTTCAAGGTACTGTAATGAACTCATTATTTATTTATATTGGTGTTATACCTACTGTATTCCAACTTCTCTATGGTTTATAAATTATTTTACTAGCCATAGATTCATCAAAATAAGCAAACAACACACGAAAACCAGAATCTGTCAAAAACAGAACAGTCTGTAGTAATCTGTAGCTAGCACAAGATATGGAACACCAAAAATTCTAAAATAAATTTCTGGACGTGAGGAATTTATCTATTAATCATCTGCAAAAATAATTAACTAAATATCACTTTCAAAATAAAAATGGCAGCAGTTCTCGTGAGCGCTAAAGTTTCTGTTTTTTACAGCAAGTTCAACAACACTTTCCCCAAGTCTTCCCAACGATTCTACTTGGCACAAACACTAATTAAACACAAAAAACACAACCAAAACTGAGGCTATATAAATTATTTATTACTAAACAGGAACAAAAGGCAAGGAATAAAAATAAATTTGGGTTGCCTCCCAACAAGCGCTATCGTTTAACGCCCCTAGCTAGGCATAACAAGCAAGAATAGATCTAGGTATTGCCATCTTTGGTAGGCAATCCATAAGTGGCTCTCATAATAGATTCATAAGGTGATTTAATTTTCTTTCTAGGAAAGTGTTCCATGCCTTTCCTTAATTGAAATTGGAATCTAATATTTCCTTCCTTCATATCAATAATTGCACAAATCGTTCTAAGGAAAGGTCTACCAAGAATAATAGGACATGATGGATTGCAATCTATGTCAAGAACAATAAAATCTACGGGCACATAAATCCTATTTGCAACAATAAGAACATCATTAATTCTTCCCATATGTTTCTTAATAGTGGAATCCGCAAGGTGCAAGTTTAGAGAGCAATCATCAAAATCACGGAAACCTAACAAATCACACAAAGTCTTTGGAATCGTGGAAACACTAGCACCCAAATCACATAAAGCATAGCATTAATGATTTTTAATTTTAATTTTAATAGTTGGTTCCCACTCATCATAAAGTTTTCTAGGGATAGAAACTTCCAATTCAAGTTTTTCTTCATAAGATTGCATCAAGGCATCAACGATATGTTTAGTAAACGCTTTATTTTGACTATAAGTGTGAGGAGAATTTAGCACGGATTGCAACAAGGAAATACAATCAATCAAAGAGAAATTTTCATAGTTAAATTCCTTGAAATCCATAATAGTGGGTTTAGCAACATCTAGGGTTTTAATTTCTTCAATCCCACTTTTATCAAATTTAGCATCAAGATCAACAAATTCCGAATTCTTAGAACGCCTTCTAGGTAAAGGTGGATCATATTCAGTCCCATCATTATCAAGATTCATATTTCAAAACAAAGATTTAATAGGGGACACATCAATAACATTTATATCTTCATCTTTATTTTCATTGGAACTAGAAGAACACGCTCTTATAAAGGCATCTTTCTTAGCACGTATCCTAGCAGTTCTTTCTTTCACTCATCAATGGAAATTCTCATGGCTTTGAGAGACTCATTGATATCATGGTTAGGTGGAATAGATCTAGGTTTCAAAGAATCAACATCAAGAGAAATTCTATCAACGTTCCTAGCCAAATCATCAATCTTAAGCAATTTTTCTTCAATCATAGCATTAAAATTCTTTTGCGAAGTAATAAATTCTTTAATATTAGATTCAAAATCAGAGGCATCTTATTATAATTTCCATAAGAATTGTTGTAGTAATTACCATAATTATTAGAGGGATTACTAGGATAAGGCCTAGGATTGAAATTTCCTCTATACGCGTTGTTACCAAAATTGTTCCTACCAACAAAATTCACATCCATAGATTCATTATTATTCTCAATCAAAGTAGACAAGGGCATATCATTAGGATCAGAAGAAACACTCTTACTAGAAAATAATTTCATAAGTTCATCCATCTTTCCACTCAAAACATTAATTTCTTTTATCGCATGCACCTTTTTATTAGTAGATCTTTCAGTATGCCATTGAGAATAATTAACCATAATATTATCTAGGAGTTTAGTAGCTTCTTCTAAAGTGATTTCCATAAAAGTGCCTCCCGTGGCCGAATATAAAAGATTTCTAGAAGAAAAATTCAATCCGGCATAAAAATTCTGAACAATCATCCACAAATTTAAACCATGAGTAGGGCAATTACGTATCATTAGTTTCATTCTCTCCCAAGCTTGTGCAACATGTTCATGTCAAGTTGCTTAAAGTTCATAATATCTTTTCTAAGAGAGATGATCTTAGCGGGAGGAAAATACTTAGAGATAAAAGCATCTTTGCACTTGTTCCATGAATCAATACTATTTTTAGGCAAAGATGAAAACCAAGCTTTAGCATGATCTCTAAGCGAAAAAGGAAATAGCTTCAATTTAACAATATCATTATCCACATATTTCTTCTTTTGCATGTCACACAAATCAACGAAGCTATTTAGATGGGTAGCGGCATCTTCACTAGGAAGGTCGGAAAGCGGATCTTTCATGACAAGATTTAGCAAACTAGTATTAATTTCACAAGATTCAGCATCGGTAAGAGGAGCAATCGGAGTGCTAATAAAATCATTGTTGTTGGTATTGGTGAAGTCACACAATTTAGTATTATCTTGAGCCATCGTGACAAGCAAGCGGGCAAAAAGAGGCAAATAAAGAAACAGAGGTAGGATAGAGAGAGAGGGCAAATAAAACGGCAAGGGTGAAGTGGGGGAGAGGAAAACGAGAGGCAAATGGCAAATAATGTAATGCGGGAGATAAGGGTATGTGATGGGTACTTGGTATGTTGACTTTTGCGTAGACCTCCCCGGCAACGGCACCAGAAATCCTTCTTGCTACCTCTTGAGCACTGCGTTGGTTTTCCCCGAAGAGGACGGGATGATGCAGCAAAGTAGTGTAAGTATTTCCCTCAATTTTTGATAACCAAGATATCAATCCAGTAGGAGGCTACGCGCGAGTCCCTCGCACCTGCACAAAACAAATAAATCCTCGCAACCAACGCAAATAGGGGTTGTTGTCAATCCCTATAAGGCCACTTACGAGAGTGAGATCTGATAGATATGATAAGATAATATTTTTGGTATTTTTATGATAAAGATGCAAAGTAAAATAAAGGCAAAGTAAATAGCAAAGGAAATAACTAAGTAGTAGGAGATTAATATGATGAAGATAGACCCGGGGGCCATAGGTTTCACTAGTGGCTTCTCTCGAGAGCATAAGTATTCTATAGTGGGTGAACAAATTACTGTTGAGCAATTGACAGAATTGAGCATAGTTATGAGAATATCTAGGTATGATCATGTATATAGGCATCACGTCCGAGACAAGTAGATCGACTCCTGCCTGCATCTACTACTATTACTCCACTCATCGACCGCTATCCAGCATGCATCTAGAGTATTAAGTTAAACAGAGTAACGCCTTAAGCAAGATGACATGATGTAGAGGGATAGACTCATGCAATATGAAGAAAACCCCATCTTGTTATCCTCGATGGCAACAATACAATACGTGCCTTGCTGCCCCCCTACTGTCACTGGAAAAGGACACCGCAAGATTGAACCCAAAGCTAAGCACTTCTCCCATTGCAAGAAAGATCAATCTAGTAGGCCAAACCAAACTGATAATTCGAAGAGACTTGCAAAGATAACCAATCATACATAAAAGAATTCATAGAAGATTCAAATATTATTCATAGATAGACTTGATCATAAACCCACAATTCATCGATCTCAACAAACACACCGCAAAAAGAAGATTACATCGAATAGTTCTCCACAAGAGAGGGGGAGAACGTTGTATTGAGATCCAAAAAGAGAGAAGAAGCCATCTAGCTACTAACTATGGACCCGTAGGTCTGAGGTAAACTACTCACACTTCATCGGAAGGGCTGTGGTGTTGATGTAGAAGCCCTTCGTGATCGATGCCCCCTCCGGCGGAGCTCCGAAACAGGCCCCAAGATGGGATCTCGTGGATACAGAAAGTTGCGGCGGTGGAATTAGGGTTTTGGTTCCGTATCTGATCATTTGGGGGTACGTAGGTATATATAGGAGGAAGGAGTACGTCGGTGGAGCAACAGGGGGCCCACGAGGGTGGAGGGCACGCCTGGGGGGTAGGCGCGCCCCCCTACCTCGTGGCCTCCTCTTTTCTTTCTTGACGTAGGGTCCAAGTCTCCCGGGTCTTGTTCGTTAAGAAAATCACGTTCCCGAAGGTTTCATTCCGTTTCGACTCCGTTTGATATTCCCTTTTCTTCGAAACTCTAAAACAGGCAAAAACATCAATTCTTGGCTGGGCCTCCAGTTAATAGGTTAGTCCCAAAAATAATATAAAAGTGGATAATAAAGCCCAATAATGTCCAAAATAGTAGATAGTATAGCATGGAGCAATCAAAAATTATAGATACGTTGGAGACGTATCAGCCGTCGGGACAAAGGCCCTTTCAACCCCCAATCCGTGAATCACTCGCGAGTACTCTACGAGCTGACCCGTCTTTAGACATCACATGTATCATGTATAAGATATATAATATATACCCGTGATCACCTCCCTAGTGATCACGGCCCGATAGTATAGCACGGCAGACGGACAAGAATGTAGGGCCACTGATAATAAACTAGCATCCTATACTAAGCATTTAGGATTGCAGGTAAGGTATCAACAATTGTAGCAACAATGACAGGCTATGCATCAGAATAGGATTAACGAAAAGCAGTAACATGCTACACTACTCTAATGCAAGAAGTAGAGAGAAGACTAGGCGTAATCTGGTGATCAAATGGGGGGCTTGCCTGGTTGCTCCGGCAAGAAGGAGGGGTCGTCATCGTTGTAGACGATCATAGTGGTATCGGCGGCGGTCTCGAGGTCTTCCGGAAAGAAGTAACGAAGGGGGAACACAATAAATAACAGAGCAATCAAAGGATAACGTGACAATACGCGGTGCTAGAGGTGACCTAACGCAGTACTAGGTGCTACCGGCGAGAGGGAAAACATTCGGGAAAGTGTTCCCGGTGTTTGGCATTTTCGGACAGATGAAATGGAGGGGGATTGTTGCATGTTCGCTAAGCTAGGGACGTGTGGCGGACGAATCGACCGCATATTTGGATTCGTCTCATCATTTTGAGCAACTTTCATGTATAAGGTTTTTCCATCCAAACTACGGATTAGTTTTTATTAATTTCTAAAATTTTAATTTATTTTCAGAATTAACAAAATTAATTTAAATAGATAAAAGCCATTATTGTGTAAGCATGACATCAGCATGATGTCATCAGTCAACAGTCTGTTTGACTGGTCAAACTAGCACGTGGGTCCCGCTTGTCATTGACTAACACTAATTAATAGTTTAATTAGTTAATAAGTTAATTGGGTTAATTGAAAGTATTAATTAAGTTAATTAACTAATTTTAATTATTATTCTTACTTCTTTTGTTTAACCCTTTTTCGTTTTTCTATACCATTACAGGGACGGACCCCACGTGCCATAAGCACAGAGGCCAAAACGGGCTAACGGGCGAAATGGGGTAGAGCCCCAGGGTGCGGTCGCGGGCGCCAGGCGTCAGGCACTGGAGTGCGCGGCAGCGCGGGCGAGCGCAGGAGGGCGCGATGGCCGGAGAGGAGGCCATGGTGCGGGGAGGCGGCGGACACTGGCGAAGGCGGCCACGCGGGGATGGGGAGCAGGGCCGGCCGCAGCCAGAGTCAGGCGCGGGCGGGGCATGGCCTGGGAGCGTGGTGAGCGCGCGTCGGGGAAGGCGGCAGTACGCGGGCGCACGCGTCGGGCATGGTCGAGGCGCAGGCGGCGTGACAACGGTGAGCGCAACAGTAGAGGGAGGAGGAGGCCGGTGGGGTTCCTCACCCTCGTTGCAGGGGAGACTCGGGGAGGCCAGTGGTGAGCAGACGGCGGCATCGAGCGGCGGCGGCGGCATCGAGGCTGAGCCCCAGTTCCAGTTCAGGGGCGGAGGGGACTAGGCGGCGTGCGGACGGGTGTCGGGGCGAGGTGAGGCAGCTACTGCGACGGGGACGGGGACGGGCGCCCTAGGCACGGGTGGACGTCCAGATCGAGCGGGGCAGGGGGGTCATGCAAGAGAGATGGGATCGTGGGGGTGGGGAAGTGGATCGAGGGTCGAGCGTGGGGCTCTCCCTTGGCGGCGCTGTAGGGAGAGGGTGGGGTTCGGGGCAGTCTAGGTTAGGTGGGGGGCTGGGGGGTTATACGGGGTGGCTGGGCCGGTTGGGCCTGGCCAGGTGGCCAGCTGGGCCACGGCCCAGCAGGTGGGTTCCTTTTTTCTTTTTAGTTAGTTTTTTTTTTCTATTTTTATTCTTTTCATTTTTCTTTTTTGTTTTAATTCATCTTAAAATGTTTAGGCATTTTCTAAATAAGTGCCTTCTGCACTATAATTTCCAGGGCATTAATTTGCACATCCCGAACATTTTTATTTTATTGTTTGAAAAGTTTTGATGTGTGACAATATTTAATTTTTGAATTTGAAACGTTTCGACCAAACACGTGATTTGCAACAGTAACAAAGGTGTCATGGCATCATTAGCGGAGTTTTACTGTAGCCTAATTATCCGGGCGTAACAGGGTTCCACTTCCAAAAATCATAGACTGCCCTGAGGTTGAGCACACCGATGATCTACGTACGTTCAAATACGATCATGGTGATTGTTGTCTATGAAAGATAGCAATTTGTCGAGTTCCCAACCACTCTTGGGATTACAAGAACTATGAAGTTGTTGCTATCTTCGACAAGCTTGTTGTCGTCCTTACTTCCACGCCTCGATGGATATTGCTCAAAAATCAATTTTTGTACACGGATGAGTATTGTGATGCAATTCAATACGAGGGTCTTGTGTTTGCTTCCACCACTCGTGGCACTGTTTTTTGCATGGAATCCTTATGGTTTCGGTATGTTTGTCTTCCACCATTATTATATTTGTTTCATCCACATGCATGCGGGTTAGCTAGTTTCCCTTTACTAATTAACCTTCTTGTGTTTCCAAGGTCCTGTGAACATTCCACCACCTATACTTGAATTTTTTTTATAACCAAGGGGGAGATGACGATGGTGATGATCATGAGCATGAGGACGCGCAGGACCTATATACTTAGTGGGGCCTGGCAACTTGTTTCGATGGATCACCTCTTCTTGTACGTATACAGGGCACTGCTAATGTTACTAACGAAGCAGGTGTTGTCTCCCATGGTCGCACTCTCCGAACCTATTCCAACATCCGTTGTAGGGTATTCGGGATGGATACTACTGTGCTAGCGCCAACACCTTCTCCCTGGTTCAGTATTGATAGTCTTGGAGAAAACTCGCTCTTCCTTGGACAAAACTATCCAGTGATGGTGAAAGGCGATCCAGCTACTGTTGACACAATGTTACTACCATTTATGAGAAGCAACTGTATCTATACCTCAGACATTGCTATGGTTCCCTACCCTGGCTATCACAATATGCGTCCTGATATAGGCCTCTTCAGCCTGGATGATCAGTCCTGCGTTGGTCTCGAGATTGACAATAGCTGGCCCTTCCCAAAGAACCAGTTATGGTTCAAAGCAAGCATTTCCAACACCGGGGATTGGTTGAGCTGAAGTTCATTTCATCACTATGTTATTTGTTGTATGAGAAAAAAATTTGTATTTACTGGAATGTGTTGTTAGAAATAATCTATAATCCAACATGTATCCTCGTTGTCATTGTGTGTTGATGACTTGTTGTATGTAATGAATGGTACATTTGCATATGCGTCCTGTCAACTCACTCCTGCTCGCACGACACACGGGTCGTGTGGCGGCACGTATATTATTTTCCTATTTGGATGATTAATGTTGTCACTTTATTGCTTAACCGAAGCATGGCACATATCCATTGTTGGTCTAACGCTCAGGGTTCAAATAAATAATCGGTTTGGGATATTGGTTCACAATTATTAATAATCTCCCGTCTGTAATTAGATAAAGATTACATCAAAAATGGTCTCAAATTTGACAAAAAAGTACAATGCCACTTTGTATTGGTGTCCATATGAACAGTGCTAGTGATTTTAGTTGCAAAAATTAGAAAGTGCTAGTGATTTTTGGCTGCATATTTTGACAAATCGCAGTGTTACAAGGTTGACAAATGGCAATGTTACTAGATTAACAAATGTCAATCTTTCCAGTTTGACAAATGGCAACATACCCAATATGGTGTTGGGGAACGTAGTAATTTCAAAAATTTACCTACGCACACGCAAGATCATGGTGATGCATAGCAACGAGAGGGGAGAGTATGATCTACGTACCCTTGTAGATCGACAACGGAAGCGTTAACTTGGTTGATGTAGTGTACGTCTTCACGGCCCGACCGATCAAGCACCGAAACTACGGCACCTCCGAGTTCTAGCACACGTTTAGCTCGATGACGATCCCCGGACTCCGATCCAACAAAGTGTCGGGGAAGAGTTCCGTCAGCACGACGGCGTGGTGACGATCTTGATGTACTACCGTCGCAGGGCTTCGCCTAAGCACCGCTACAATATTATCGAGGACTATGGTGGAAGGGGGCACCGCACACGGCTAAGAATATGATCACGTGGATCAACTTGTGTGTCTAGGGGTGCCCCTTGCCTCCGTATATAAAGGATCCAAGGGGGGGGGGTGCGGCCGGCCCTAGTAGGAGGCGCGCAGGAGGAGTCCTACTCCTACCGGGAGTAGGACTCCCCTCCCTTTCCTTGTCCAAGTAGGAGAGGGGGAAGGAGAGAAGGAAAAGGGGGGGCGCCGCCCCTCCCTCCTTGTCCAATTCGGACTAGGGGGAGAGGGGGCGCGCGGCCTGCCCTGGCAGCCCCTCCTCTTCTCCACTTTAGGCCCATGAGGCCCATTAACCCCCCGGGGGGTTCCGGTAACCCCCCGGTGCTCCGGTTTTATCCGAAACTTCCCCGGAACACTTCCGGTGTCCGAATATAGCCGTCCAATATATCAATCTTTATGTCTCGACCATTTCGAGACTTCTCGTCATGTCCGTGATCACATCTGGGACTCCGAACTAACTTCGGTACATCAAAACTCATAAACTCATAATATAACTGTCATCAAAACCTTAAGCGTGCGGACCCTACGGGTTCGAGAACAATGTAGACATGACCGAGACACGTCTCCGGTCAATAACCAATAGCGGAACCCTGGATGCTCATATTGGCTCCTACATATTCTACGAAGATCTTTTATCGGTCAGACCGCACAACAACATACGTTGTACCCTTTGTCATCAGTATGTTACTTGCCCGAGATTTGATCGTCGGTATCTCAATACCTAGTTCAATCTCGTTACCGGCAAGTCTCTTTACTCATTCCGTAATACATCATCCCGCAACTAACTTATTAGTTGCAATGCTTGCAAGGCTTATGTGATGTGCATTACCGAGAGGGCCCAGAGATACCTCTCTGACAATCAGAGTGACAAATCCTAATCTTGAAATACGCCAACCCAACAAGTACCTTCGGAGACACATGTAGAGCACCTTTATAATCACCCAGTTACGTTGTGACGTTTGGTAGCACACAAAGTGTTCCTCCGGTAAACGGGAGTTGCATAATCTCATAGTCATAGGAACATGTATAAGTCATGAAGAAAGCAATAGCAACAAACATTTGCTAGTTCACGATTCGATTGCTTTACCCAGTTCAGTTAGTGTAGTAAGAGGATTACTACACTAGGTCAATTAGTTTATTGTTGAGTACAGATACCAATCCTTTGTATTGGTAGAAACTAGTTGCTCGATCAGTTCATCTCCGTATGATCACTGTGATACAAACAGATACATAAGTGTGTACATAATACAAAGGCCAATTATGTTAAGATCGTACTTATTATTTCATTTATCATGATATAAGGAAATAAATAATAACTTTATTATTGCCTCTAGGGCATATTTCCTTCAGTCTCCCACTTGCACTAGAGTCAATAATCTAGATTACACAGTAATGATTATAACACCCATGGAGCCTTGGTGCTGATCATGTTTTGCTCGTGGAAGAGGCTTAGTCAGCGGGTCTGCAACATTCAGATCCGTATGTATCTTGCAAATTTCTATGTCTCCCACTTGGACTAAATCCCGAATGGAATTGAAGCGTCTCTTGATGTGCTTGGTTCTCTTGTGAAATCTGGATTCCTTTGCCAAGGCAATTGCACCAGTATTGTCACAAAAGATTTTCATTGGACCTGATGCACTAGGTATGACACCTAGATCGGATATGAACTCCTTCATCCAGACTCCTTCATTTGCTGCTTCTGAAGCAGCTATGTACTCTGCTTCACATGTAGATCCCGCCACGACGCTTTGTTTAGAACTGCACCAACTGACGGCTCCACCGTTCAGTAAAAACACGTATCCGGTTTGCGATTTAGAATCGTCCGGATCAGTGTCAAAGCTTGCATCAACGTAACCATTTACGATGAGCTCTTTGTCACCTCCATATACGAGAAACATATCCTTAGTCCTTTTCAGGTATTTCAGGATGTTCTTGACCGCTATCCAGTGATCCACTCCTGGATTACTTTGGTACCTCCCTGCTAGACTTATAGCAAGGCACACATCAGGTCTGGTACACAGCATTGCATACATGATAGAGCCTATGGCTGAAGCATAGGGAACATCTTTCATTTTCTCTCTATCTTCTGCGGTGGTCGGACATTGAGTCTTACTCAACTTCACACCTTGTAACACAGGCAAGAACCCTTTCTTTGCTTGATCCATTTTGAACTTCTTCAAAACCTTGTCAAGGTATGTTCTTTGTGAAAGTCCAATTAAGCGTCTTGATCTATCTCTATAGATCTTAATGCCCAATATGTAAGCAGCTTCACCGAGGTCTTTCATTGAAAAAGTCTTATTCAAGTATCCCTTTATGCTATCCAGAAATTCTATATCATTTCCAATCAATAGTATGTCATCCACATATAATATCAGAAATGCTACAGAGCTCCCACTCACTTTCTTGTAAAATATAGGCTTGTCCAAAAGTCTGTACAAAACCAAATGCTTTGATCACACTATCAAAGCATTTATTCCAACTCCGAGAGGCTTGCACCAGTCCATAAATGGATCGCTGGAGCTTGCACAGTTTGTTAGCTCCCTTTGGATCGAAAAAACCTTCTGGTTGCATCATATACAACTCTTCTTCCAGAAATCCATTCAGGAATGCAGTTTTTACATCCATTTGCCAAATTTCATAATCATAAAATGCGGCAATTGCTAACATGATTCGGACAGACTTAAGCATCGCTACGGGTGAGAAGGTCTCATCGTAGTCAATCCCTTGAACTTGCCGAAAACCTTTTGCAACAAGTCGAGCTTTATAGTCAGTAGCATTACCGTCAGCATCAGTCTTCTTGAAGATCCATTTATTCTCAATTGCTTGCCGATCAACGGGAAAGTCAACCAAAGTCCACACTTTGTTCTCATACATGGTTCCCATCTCAGATTTCATGGCTTCTAGCCATTTTGCGGAATCTGGGCTCACCATCGCTTCTTCATAGTTCGTAGGTTCATCATAATCTAGTAGCATGACTTCCAGAACAGGATTACCGTACCACTCTGGTGCGGATCTTACTCTGGTTGATCTATGAGGTTCGGTAGTAACTTGATCTGAAGTTTCATGATCATTATCATTAGCTTCCTCACTAATTGGTGTAGGTGTCACAGAAACCGGTTTCTGTGATGTACTACTTTCCAATAAGGGAGTAGGTACAATTACCTCATCGAGTTCTACTTTTCTCCCACTCACTTCTTTCGAGAGAAACTCCTTCTCTAGAAAAACTCCGAATTTAGCAACAAAAGTCTTGCCTTCGGATCTGTGATAGAAGGTGTACCCAACAGTCTCCTTTGGGTATCCTATGAAGACACATTTCTCCGATTTGGGTTCGAGCTTATCAGGTTGAAGCTTTTTCACATAAGCATCGCAGCCCCAAACTTTCAGAAACGACAACTTTGGTTTCTTGCCAAACCACAGTTCATAAGGCGTCGTCTCAACGGATTTCGATGGTGTCCTATTTAACGTGAATGCAGCCGTCTCTAAAGCATAACCCCAAAATGATAACGGTAAATCAGTAAGAGACATCATAGATCGCACCATATCTAATAAAGTACGATTACGACGTTCGGACACACCATTACGCTGTGGTGTTCCGGGTGGCGTGAGTTGCGAAACTATTCCGCATTGTTTCAAATGTAGACCAAACTCGTAACTCAAATATTCTCCTCCATGATCAGATCATAAAAACTTTATTTTCTTGTTACGATGATTTTCAACTTCACTCTGAAATTCTTTGAACTTTTCAAATGTTTTAGACTTATGTTTCATTAAGTAGATATACCCATATCTGCTTAAATCATCTGTGAAGGTGAGAAAATAACGATATCCGCCATGAGCCTCAACATTCATTGGACCACATACATCTGTATGTATGATTTCCAACAAATCCGTTGCTCTCTCCATAGTACCGGAGAACGGCGTTTTAGTCATCTTACCCATGAGGCACGGTTCGCAAGTACCAAGTGATTCATAATCAAGTGGTTCCAAAAGTCCATCAGTATGGAGTTTCTTCATGCGCTTTACACCGATATGACCTAAACGGCAGTGCCACAAATAAGTTGCACTATCATTATCAACTCTGCATCTTTTGATTTCAACATTATGAATATGTGTATCACTACTATCGAGATTCATAAAAAATAGACCACTCTTCAAGGGTGCATGACCATAACAGATATTACTCATATAAATAGAACAAGCATTATTCTCTGATTTAAATGAATAACCATCTCGCATCAAACAAGATCTAGATATAATGTTCATGCTCAATGCTGGCACCAAATAACAATTATTTAGGTCTAATACTAATCCCGAAGGTAGATGTAGAGGTAGCGTGCCGACCGCGATCACGTCGACTTTGGAACCATTTCCCACACGCATCGTCACCTCGTCCTTAGCCAATCTTCGCTTAATCCGTAGCCCCTATTTCGAGTTGCAAATGTTAGCAACAGAACTAGTATCAAATACACAGGTGCTACTGCGAGCATTAGTAAGGTACACATCAATAACATGTATATCACATATACCTTTGTTCACCTTGCCATCCTTCTTATCCGCCAAATACTTGGGGCAGTTCCGCTTCCAGTGACCAGTCTGCTTGCAGTAGAAGCACTCAGTTTCAGGCTTAGGTCCAGACTTGGGTTTCTTCTCCTGATCAGCAACTTGCTTGCTTTTCTTCTTGAAGTTCCCCTTCTTCTTCCCTTTGCCCTTTTTCTTGAAACTAGTGGTCTTGTTGACCATCAACACTTGATGCTCCTTCTTGATTTCTACCTCCGCAGCTTTCAGCATTGCGAAGATCTCGGGAATAGTCTTATTCATCCCTTGCATATTATAGTTCATCACAAAGCTCTTGTAGCTTGGTGGCAGTGATTGGAGAATTCTGTCAATGACGCAATCATCTGGAAGATTAACTCCCATCTGAATCAAGTGATTATTATACCCAGACATTTTGAGTATATGCTCACTGACAGAACTGTTCTCCTCCATCTTGCAGCTATAGAACTTATTGGAGACTTCATATCTCTCAATCCGGGCATTTTCTTGAAATATTAACTTCAACTCCTGGAACATCTCATATGCTCCATGATGCTCAAAACGTCGTTGAAGTCCCGATTCTAAGCCGTAAAGCATGGCACACTGAACTATCGAGTAGTCATCAGCTTTGCTCTGCCAGACGTTCATAACATCTGGTGTTGCTCCAGCAGCAGGCCTGGCACCCAACGGTGCTTCCAGGACGTAATTCTTCTGTGTAGCAATGAGGATAATCCTCAAGTTACGGACCCAGTCTGTGTAACTGTTACCATCATCTTTCAACTTTGCTTTCTCAAGGAACGCATTAAAATTTAACGGAACAACAGCACGGGCCATTTATCTACAATTAACATAAACAAGCAAGATACTATCAGGGACTAAGTTCATGATAAATTTAAGTTCAATTAATCATATTACTAAAGAACTCCCACTTAGATAGACATCCCTCTAATCATCTAAGTGATCACGTGATCCAAATCAACTAAACCATAACCGATCATCACGTGAAATGGAGTAGTTTTCAATGGTGAACATCGCTATGTTGATCATATCTACTATATGATTCACGCTCGATCTTTCGATCTCAGTGTTCCGAGGCCATATCTGAATATGCTAGGCTCGTCAAGTTTAACCTGAGTATTCTGCGTGTGCAAAACTGGCTTGCACCCGTTGTAGATGGACGTAGAGCTTATCACACCCGATCATCACGTGGTGTCTGGGCACGACGAACTTTGGCAACGGTGCATACTCAGGGAGAACACTTTTATCTTGAAATTTAGTGAGAGATCATCTTATAATGCCACCGTCAATCAAAGCAACATAAGATGCATAAAAGATAAACATCACATGCAATCAATATAAGTGATATGATATGGCCATCATCTTGTGCTTGTGATCTCCATCCTTGAAGCACCGTCGTGATCACCATCGTCACCGGCGCGACACCTTGATCTCCATCGTAGCTGAAGGAAATATGCCCTAGAGGCAATAATAAAGTTATTATTTATTTCCTTATATCATGATAAATGTTTATTATTCATGCTAGAATTGTATTAACCGGAAACATAATACATGTGTGAATACATAAACAAACTTAGTGTCACTAGTGTGCCTCTACTTGACTAGCTCGTTAATCAAAGATGGTTATGTTTCCTAACCATGAACAAAGAGTTGTTATTTTATTAACGAGGTCACATCATTAGTTGAATGATCTGATTGACATGACCCATTCCATTAGCTTAGCACCCGATCGTTTAGTATGTTGCTATTGCTTTCTTCATAACTTATACATGTTCCTATGACTATGAGATTATGCAACTCCCGTTTACCGGAGGAACACTTTGGGTGCTACCAAACGTCACAACGTAACTGGGTGTTTATAAAGGAGCATTACAGGTGTCTCCAAACGTACATATTGGGTTGGCGTATTTCGAGATTAGGATTTGTCACTCCGATTGTCGGAGAGGTATCTCTGGGCCCTCTCGGTAATGCACATCACATAAGCCTTGCAAGCATTACAACTAAAATGTTAGTTGTGAGATGATGTATTACGGAACGAGTAAAGAGACTTGCCGGTAACGAGATTGAACTAGGTATTGGATACCGACGATCGAATCTCGGGCAAGTAACATACCGATGACAAAGGGAACAACGTATGTTGTTATGCGGTCTGACCGATAAAGATCTTCGTAGAATATGTAGGAGACAATATGGGCATCCAGGTCCCGCTATTGGTTATTGACCGGAGATGTGTCTCAGTCATGTCTGCATTGTTCTCGAACCGTAGGGTCCGCACGCTTAACGTTACGATGACAGTTATTATGAGTTTATGCATTTTGATGTACCGAAGTTAGTTCGGAGTCCCGGATGTGATCACGGACATGACGAGGAGTCTCGAAATGGTCGAGACATAAAGATTGATATATTGGAAGCCTATGTTTGGATATCGGAAGTGTTCCGGGTGAAATCGAGATTTTACCGGAGTACCGGGAGGTTACCGGAACCCCCCGGGAGCTATATGGGCCTTAGTGGGCTTTAGTGGAAAGGAGAAAAGGGGCAGCCCAAGGTGGGCCACGCGCCTCCCCCCTCCCCTAGTCCTATTAGGACAAGGAGAGGTGGCCGCCCCCCTCTCTCTCTTTCCCCCTCGGGGAATCCTATTCCAACTAGGATTGGGGGGGAGTCCTACTCCCGGTAGGAGTAGGACTCCTCCTGCGCCCTCCTCCTGGCCGGCCGCCCCCTCCCCCTTGGATCCTTTATATACGGGGGCAGGGGGGCACCTCTAGACACACAAGTTGATCCTTGAGATCGTTCCTTAGCCGTGTGCGGTGCCCCCTGCCACCATATTCCACCTCGATCATATTGTAGCGGTGCTTAGGCGAAGCCCTGCGACAGTAGAACATCAAGATCGTCACCAGGCCATCGTGCTGACGGAACTCCTCCCCGACGCTTTGCTGGATCGGAGCCCGGGGATCGTCATCGAGCTGTACGTGTGCTAAGAACTCGGAGGTGCCCGAGTAACGGTGCTTGGATCGGTCGGATCGGGAAGACGTACGACTACTTCCTCTACGTTGCGTCAACGCTTCCGCAGTCGGTCTGCGTGGGTACGTAGACAACACTCTCCCCTCTCGTTGCTATGCATCACCATGATCTTGCATGTGCGTAGGAAATTTTTTGAAATTACTGCGTTCCCCAACAGTGGCATCCGAGCCTAGGTTTTATGGTTTGATGTTATATGCACGAGTAGAACACAAGTGAGTTGTGGGCGATATAAGTCATACTGCTTACCAGCATGTCATACTTTGGTTCAGCGGTATTGTTGGACGAGACGACCCGGACCGACATTACGTGTACGCTTACGCGAGACCAGTTCTCCCGACGTGCTTTGCACATAGGTGGCTTGCGGGCGACAGTCTCTCCAACTTTAGTTGAACCAAGTGTGGCTACGCCCGGTCCTTGCGAAGGTTAAAACGGAGTCTATTTGACAAACTATCATTGTGGTTTTGCTGCGTAGGTGAGATTGGTTCTTGCTTAAGCCCGTAGCAGCCACGTAAAACTTGCAACAACAAAGTAGAGGACGTCTAACTTGTTTTTGCAGGGCATGTTGTGATGTGATATGGTCAAGGCATGATGCTGAATTTTTTTGTATGAGATGATCATGTTTTGTAACCGAGTTATCGGCAACTGGCAGGAGCCATATGGTTGTCGCTTTATTGTATGCAATGCAATCGCGATGTAATGCTTTACTTTATCACTAAGCGGTAGCGATAGTTGTGGAAGCATAAGATTGGCGAGACGACAACGATGCTACGATGGAGATCAAGGTGTCGCGCCGGTGACGATGGTGATCATGACGGTGCTTCGGAGATGGAGATCACAGGCACAAGATGATGATGGCCATATCATATCACTTATATTGATTGCATGTGATGTTTATCTTTTATGCATCTTATCTTGCTTTGATTGACGGTAGGATTATAAGATGATCTCTCACTAAATTATCAAGAAGTGTTCTCCCTGAGTATGCACCGTTGCGAAAGTTCTTCGTGCTGAGACACCACGTGATGATCGGGTGTGATAGGCTCTATGTTCAAATACAACGGGTGCAAAACAGTTGCACACGTGGAATACTCAGGTTATACTTGACGAGCCAAGCATATACAGATATGGCCTCGGAACACGGAGACCGAAAGGTCGAGCGTGAATCATATAGTAGATATGATCAACATAGTGATGTTCACCAATGAAACTACTCCATCTCACGTGATGATCGGACATGGTTTAGTTGATTTGGATCACGTGATCACTTAGAGGATTAGAGGGATGTCTATCTAAGTGGGAATTCTTAAGTAATATGATTAATTGAACTTAAATTTATCATGAACTTAGTCCCTGATAGTATCTTGCTTGTTTATGTTGATTGTAGATAGATAGCTCGTGCTGTTGTTCTGTTGAATTTTAATGCGTTCCTTGAGAAAGCAAAGTTGAAAGATGATGGTAGCAATTACACGGACTGGGTCCGTAACTTGAGGATTATCCTCATTGCTGCTCAGAAGAATTACGTCCTGGAAGCACCGCTGGGTGCCAGGCCTGCTGCTGGAGCAACACCAGATGTTATGAACGTCTGGCAGAGCAAAGCTGATGACTACTCGATAGTTCAGTGTGCCATGCTTTACGGCTTAGAATCGGGACTTCAACGACATTTTGAACGTCATGGAGCATATGAGATGTTTCAGGAGTTGAAGTTAATATTTCAAGCAAATGCCCGAATTGAGAGATATGAAGTCTCCAATAAGTTCTATAGCTGCAAGATGGAGGAGAAGAGTTCTGTCAGTGAGCATATACTCAAAATGTCTGGGTATAATAATCACTTGATTCAGATGGGAGTTAATCTTCCAGATGATTGCATCATTGACAGAATTCTCCAATCACTGCCGCCAAGCTACAAGAGCTTCATGATGAACTATAATATGCAAGGGATGAACAAGACTATTCCCGAGCTCTTCGCAATGCTGAAAGCTACGGAGGTAGAAATCAAAAAGGAGCATCAAGTGTTGATGGTCAACACGACCACTAGTTTCAAGAAAAAGGGCAAAGGGAAGAAGAAGGGGAACTTCAAAAAGAACAGCAAGCAAGTTGCTGCTCAAGAGAAGAAACCCAAGTCTGGACCTAAGCCTGAAACTGAGTGCTTCTACTGCAAGCAGACTGGTCACTGGAAGCGGAACTGCCCCAAGTATTTGGCGGATAAGAAGGATGGCAAGGTGAACAAAGGTATATGTGATATACATGTTATTGATGTGTACCTTACTAATGCTCGCAGTAGCACCTGGGTATTTGATACTGGTTCTGTTGCTAATATTTGCAACTCGAAACAGGGACTACGGATTAAGCGAACACTGGCAAAGGACGAGGTGACGATGCGCGTGGGAAAGGGTTCTAAAGTCGACGTGATCGCGGTCGGCACGCTACCTCTACATCTACCTTCGGGATTAGTATTAGACCTAAATAATTGTTATTTGGTGCCAGCGTTGAGCATGAACATTATATCTGGATCTTGTTTAATGCGAGACAGTTATTCATTTAAATCAGAGAATAATGGTTGTTCTATTTATATGAGTAATATCTTTTATGGTCATGCACCTTTGAAGAGTGGTCTATTTTTTATGAATCTCGATAGTAGTAACACACATATTCATAATGTTGAAGCCAAAAGATGCAGAGTTGATAATGATAGTGCAACTTATTTGTGGCACTGCCGTTTAGGTCATATCGGTGTAAAGCGCATGAAGAAACTCCATACCGATGGACTTTTGGAACCTCTTGATTATGAATCACTTGGTACTTGCGAACCGTGCCTTATGGGCAAGATGACTAAAACACCGTTCTCCGGTACAATGGAGAGAGCAACAGATTTGTTGGAAATCATACATACAGATGTATGTGGTCCGATGAATGTTGAGGCTCGTGGCGGATATCGTTATTTTCTCACCTTCACAGATGATTTAAGCAGATATGGGTATATCTACTTAATGAAGCATAAGTCTGAAACATTTGAAAAGTTCAAAGAATTTCAGAGTGAAGTTGAAAATCATCGTAACAAGAAAATAAAGTTTCTGCGATCTGATCGTGGAGGAGAATATTTGAGTTACGAGTTTGGTCTACATCTGAAACAATGCGGAATAGTTTTGCAACTCACGCCACCCGGAACACCTCAGCGTAATGGTGTGTCCGAACGTCGTAATCGTACTTTACTTGATATGGTGCGATCTATGATGTCTCTTACAAATTTACCGCTATCATTTTGGGGTTATGCTTTAGAGACGGCCGCATTCACGTTAAATAGGGCACCATCAAAATCCGTTGAGACGACACCTTATGAACTATGGTTTGGCAAGAAACCAAAGTTGTCGTTTCTTAAAGTTTGGGGCTGCGATGCTTATGTGAAAAAGCTTCAACCTGATAAGCTCGAACCCAAATCGGAGAAATGTGTCTTCATAGGATACCCAAAGGAGACTGTTGGGTACACCTTCTATCACAGATCCGAAGGCAAGACATTCGTTGCTAAAAATGGATCCTTTCTAGAGAAGGAGTTTCTCTCGAAAGAAGTGAGTGGGAGGAAAGTAGAACTTGACGAGGTAACTGTACCTGCTCCCTTATTGGAAAGTAGTACATCACAGAAACCTGTTTCTGCGACACCTACACCAATTAGTGAGGAAGCTAATGATAATGATCATGAAACTTCAGAACAAGATACTACTGAACCTCGTAGATCAACCAGAGTGAGATCCACGCCAGAGTGGTACGGTAATCCAGTTCTGGAAGTCATGCTACTAGATCATGATGAACCTACGAACTATGAAGAAGCGATGGTGAGCCCAGATTCCGAAAAATGGCTTGAAGCCATGAAATCTGAGATGGGATCCATGTATGAGAACAAAGTATGGACTTTGGTTGACTTGCCCGCTGATCGGCAAGCAATTGAGAATAAATGGATCTTCAAGAAGAAGACTGACGCTGACGGTAATATTACTGTCTACAAAGCTCGACTTGTCGCAAAAGGTTTTCGACAAGTTCAAGGGATTGACTACGATGAGACCTTCTCACCCGTAGCGATGCTTAAGTCTGTCCGAATCATGTTAGCAATTGCCGCATTTTATGATTATGAAATTTGGCAGATGGATGTCAAAACTGCATTCCTGAATGGATTTCTGGAAGAAGAGTTATATATGATGCAACCAGAAGGTTTTGTCGATCCAAAGGGAGCTAACAAAGTGTGCAAGCTCCAGCGATCCATTTATGGACTGGTGCAAGCCTCTCGGAGTTGGAATAAACGCTTTGATAGTGTGATCAAAGCATTTGGTTTTATACAGACTTTTGGAGAAGCCTGTATTTACAAGAAAGTGAGTGGGAGCTCTGTAGCATTTCTGATATTATATGTGGATGACATATTACTGATTGGAAATGATATAGAATTTCTAGATAGCATAAAGGGATACTTGAATAAGAGTTTTTCAATGAAAGACCTCGGTGAAGCTGCTTACATATTAGGCATAAAGATCTATAGAGATAGATCAAGACGCTTAATTGGACTTTCACAAAGCACATACCTTGACAAGATTTTGAAGAAGTTCAAAATGGATCAAGCAAAGAAAGGGTTCTTGCCTGTGTTACAAGGTGTGAAGTTGAGTAAGACTCAATGCCCGACCACTGCAGAAGATAGAGAGAAAATGAAAGATGTTCCCTATGCATCAGCCATAGGCTCTATCATGTATGCAATGCTGTGTACCAGACCTGATGTGTGCCTTGCTATAAGTCTAGCAGGGAGGTACCAAAGTAATCCAGGAGTGGATCACTGGACAGCGGTCAAGAACATCCTGAAATACCTGAAAAGGACTAAGGATATGTTTCTCGTATATGGAGGTAACAAAGAGCTCATCGTAAACGGTTACGTTGATGCAAGCTTTGACACTGATCCGGACGATTCTAAATCGCAAACCGGATACGTGTTTACATTAAACGGTGGAGCTGTCAGTTGGTGCAGTTCTAAACAGCGCGTCGTGGCAGGATCTACGTGTGAAGCGGAATACATAGCTGCTTCGGAAGCAGCGAATGAAGGAGTCTGGATGAAGGAGTTCATATCCGATCTAGGTGTCATACCTAGTGCATCGGGTCCAATGAAAATCTTTTGTGACAATACTGGTGCAATTGCCTTGGCAAAGGAATCCAGATTTCACAAGAGAACCAAGCACATCAAGAGACGCTTCAATTCCATCCGGAACCTAGTCCAGGTGGGAGACATAGAGATTTGCAAGATACATACGGATCTGAATGTAGCAGACCCGTTGACTAAGCCTCTTCCACGAGCAAAACATGATCAGCACCAAGGCTCCATGGGTGTTAGAATCATTACTGTGTAATCTAGATTATTGACTCTAGTGCAAGTGGGAGACTGAAGGAAATATGCCCTAGAGGCAATAATAAAGTTATTATTTATTTCCTTATATCATGATAAATGTTTATTATTCATGCTAGAATTGTATTAACCGGAAACATAATACATGTGTGAATACATAGACAAACTTAGTGTCACTAGTGTGCCTCTACTTGACTAGCTCGTTAATCAAAGATGGTTATGTTTCCTAACCATGAACAAAGAGTTGTTATTTTATTAACGAGGTCACATCATTAGTTGAATGATCTGATTGACATGACCCATTCCATTAGCTTAGCACCCGATCGTTTAGTATGTTGCTATTGCTTTCTTCATAACTTATACATGTTCCTATGACTATGAGATTATGCAGCTCCCGTTTACCGGAGGAACACTTTGGGTGCTACCAAACGTCACAACGTAATTGGGTGATTATAAAGGAGCATTACAGGTGTCTCCAAAGGTACATATTGGGTTGGCGTATTTCGAGATTAGGATTTGTCACTCCGATTGTCGGAGAGGTATCTCTGGGCCCTCTCGGTAATGCACATCACATAAGCCTTGCAAGCATTACAACTAAAATGTTAGTTGTGAGATGATGTATTACAGAACGAGTAAAGAGACTTGCCGGTAACGAGATTGAACTAGGTATTGGATACCGACGATCGAATCTCGGGCAAGTAACATACCGATGACAAGGGGAACAACGTATGTTGTTATGCGGTCTGACCGATAAAGATCTTCGTAGAATATGTAGGAGCCAATATGGGCATCCAGGTCCCTCTATTGGTTATTGACCGGAGATGTGTCTCAGTCATGTCTGCATTGTTCTCGAACCGTAGGGTCCGCACGCTTAACGTTACGATGACAGTTATTATGAGTTTATGCATTTTGATGTACCGAAGTTAGTTCGGAGTCCCGGATGTGATCATGGACATGACGAGGAGTCTTGAAATGGTCGAGACATAAAGATTGATATATTGGAAGCCTATGTTTGGATATCGGAAGTGTTCCGGGTGAAATCGAGATTTTACCGGAGTACCGGGAGGTTACCGGAACCCCCCGGGAGCTATATGGGCCTTAGTGGGCTTTAGTGGAAAGGAGAAAAGGCGTAGCCCAAGATGGGTCGCGCGCCTCCCCCCTCCCCTAGTCCTATTAGGACAAGGAGAGGTGGCCGGCCCCCCTCTCTCTTTCCCCCTCGGGGAATCCTATTCCAACTAGGATTGGGGGGGGAGTCCTACTCCCGGTAGGAGTAGGACTCCTCCTGCGCCCTCCTCCTGGCCCGCCGCCCCCTCCCCCTTGGATCCTTTATATACGGGGGCAGGGGGGCACCTCTAGACACACAAGTTGATCCTTGAGATCGTTCCTTAGCCGTGTGCGGTGCCCCCTGCCACCATATTCCACCTCGATCATATTGTAGCGGTGCTTAGGCGAAGCCCTGCGACAGTAGAACATCAAGATCGTCACCACGCTGTCGTGCTGACGGAACTCCTCCCCAACGCTTTGCTGGATCGGAGCCCGGGGATCGTCATCGAGCTGTACGTGTGCTAAGAACTCGGAGGTGCCCGAGTAACGGTGCTTGGATCGGTCGGATCGGGAAGACGTACGACTACTTCCTCTACGTTGCGTCAACGCTTCCGCAGTCGGTCTGCCTGGGTACGTAGACAACACTCTCCCCTCTCGTTGCTATGCATAACCATGATCTTGCGTGTGCGTAGGAAATTTTTTGAAATTACTGCGTTCCCCAACAGTAGCATCGTTGTCGTCTCGCCAATCTTATGCTTCTACGACTATCGCTACCGCTTAGTGATAAATTAAAGCATTACAGCGCAATTGCATTGCATACAATATAGCGACAACCATATGGCTCCTGCCGGTTGCCGATAACTCGGTTACAAAACATGATCATCTCATAGAATAAAATTTAGCATCATGTCTTGACCATATCACATCACAACATGCCCTGCAAAAAAAAGTTAGACGTCCTCTACTTTGTTGTTGCAAGTTTTACGTGGCTGCTACGGGCTTAAGCAAGAACCAATCTTACCTACGCATCAAAACCACAACGATAGTTTGTCAAGTTGGTGCTATTTTAACCTTCGCAAGGACCGGGCGTAGCCACACTCGGTTCAACTAAAGTTGGAGAAACTGTCACCCGCAAGCCACCTATGTGCAAAGCACGTCGGGAGAACCGGTCTCGCGTAAGCGTACGCGTAATGTCGGTCCGGGCCGCTTCGTCCAACAATACCGCCGAACCAAAGTATGACATGCTGGTAAGCAGTATGACTTATATCGCCCACAACTCACTTGTGTTCTACTCGTGCATATAACATCAACATATAAAACCTAGGCTCGGATGCCACTGTTGGGGAACGTAGTAATTTCAAAAATTTACCTACGCACACGCAAGATCATGGTGATGCATAGCAACGAGAGGGGAGAGTATGATCTACGTACCCTTGTAGATCGACAACGGAAGCGTTAACTTGGTTGATGTAGTCGTACGTCTTCACGGCCCGACCGATCAAGCACCGAAACTACGGCACCTCGAGTTCTAGCACACGTTCAGCTCGATGACGATCCCCGGACTCCAATCCAGCAAAGTGTCGGGGAAGATTTGCGTCAGCACGACGGCGTGGTGACGATCTTGATGTACTACCGTCGCAGGGCTTCGCCTAAGCACCGCTACAATATTATCGAGGACTATGGTGGAAGGGCGCACCGCACACGACTAAGAATATGATCACGTGGATCAACTTGTGTGTCTAGGGGTGCCCCTTGCCTCCGTATATAAAGGATCCAAGGGGGGGGTGCGGCCGGCCCTAGTAGGAGGCGCGCAGGAGGAGTCCTACTCCTACCGGGAGTAGGACTCCCCTCCCTTTCCTTGTCCAAGTAGGAGAGGGGGAAGGAGAGAAGGAAAAAGGGGGGCGCCGCCCCTACCTCCTTGTCCAATTCGGACTAGGGGGAGAGGGGGCACGCGGCCTGCCCTGGCAGCCCCTCCTCTTCTCCACTTTAGGCCCATGAGGCCCATTAACCCCCCGGGGGGTTCCGGTAACCCCCCGGTGCTCCGGTTTTATCCGAAACTTCCCCCGAACACTTCCGGTGTCCGAATATAGCCGTCCAATATATCAATCTTTATGTCTCGACCATTTCGAGACTTCTCGTCATGTCCGTGATCACATCCGGGACTACGAACTAACTTCGGTACATCAAAACTCATAAACTCATAATATAACTGTCATCGAAACCTTAAGCATGCGGACCCTACGGGTTCGAGAACAATGTAGACATGACCGAGACACGTCTCCGGTCAATAACCAATAGCGGAACCTGGATGCTCATATTGGCTCCTACATATTCTACGAAGATCTTTTTTTCGGTCAGACCGCATAACAACATACGTTGTTCCCTTTGTCATCGGTATGTTACTTGTCCGAGATTCGATCGTCGGTATCCCATACCTAGTTCAATCTCGTTACCGGCAAGTCTCTTTACTCGTTCTGTAATACATCATCTCACAACTAACTCATTAGTTGCAATGCTTGCAAGGCTTATGTGATGTGTATTACCGAGAGGGCCCAGAGATACCTCTCCGACAACCGGAGTGACAAATCCTAATCTCGAAATACGCCAACCCAGCATGTACCTTTGGAGACACCTGTAGAGCACCTTTATAATCACCCAGTTACGTTGTGACGTTTGGTAGCACACAAAGTGTTCCTCCGGCAAACGGGAGTTGCATAATCTCATAGTCATAGGAACATGTATAAGTCATGAAGAAAGCAATAGCAACATACTAAACGATCGGGTGCTAAGCTAATGGAATGGGTCATGTCAATCAGATCATTCATCTAATGATGTGATCCTGTTAATCAAATGACAACTCTTTGTCCATGGTTAGGAAACATAACCATCTTTGATTAACAAGCTAGTCTAGTAGAGGCATACTAGTGACACTCTGTTTGTCTATGTATTCACACATGTATTATGTTTCCGGTTAATACAATTCTAGCATGAATAATAAACTTTTATCATGATATATAAGGAAATAAATAATAACTTTCTTTTTGCCTCTAGGGCATATTTCCTTCATATGGTAGATGCAAATCTTACCAAATTGTTTGTACGTGGTTGCACACGGGTCATCCAAAACAACCGTTTGCGTTGAAGGGATGCACAAATCTTGCTCGGCACATTTTCTCTTGGCTTCCTGGGGAAGCTGTCAGTTTGCATACGGGTGTTCTAACTAAACCGTTTGCGATCAAGAGCTGCACAAATCCTGCTCGGCAAATTTTCCCTTGGCTTCCTAGGGAAGCTGTCGGTTTGCATACGGGTGTTCTAACTAAAACATTTGTGATGAGTGTTTTATATTTAAAAACCATTGACGTTTTTTTCAAAAGAAAATCGTTTGATAAGTCTGTACATTAAGAGAGAAAAACGCAAGTTCGTTCAAACCATATCTTTCATTCAGTCACACTTCGAATTTATATTCATATGGTCGAGAATTCGAGATACAGTATTAAACCCCCAAAAAACTATTTTCGGCGGCGGCGAAGGCGGCATGCTGCACCTTCGTTGTCATTGTCGTCCTCCGGGACTCCGTTGTTGAAGTCTTCAAGGCAGCACATAATGTTCTTCACTTGTAAATCAAACATCATGTCATCACGTGATCGATGGGCGGGGCGCGGGAGGATGGCAACTGGCGCCGCTGAGAGGTGGCGGTCGATGGCAGCGTCCCATGCCGCTGAGAGGGCGCATGCACGGGCACGGGCGTGGCGGGTGCAGCCAAACGCACATACCGGCGCCGTGGTGGGTGGAGGGGCACAGACGGGCACGGGCACGGGCGCGATGGGTGCAGCCAAATGCACGGGACCGGCGCCGCGGTGGGTGGAGGGGCGCGCACGGGCACAGGCACGGGCGCTGGCATGTACACGAGCACGCGCGGGTCCGCGGAGACCTCGCTGACGCCCGCGGCTTCCAGCTTTGCGATAGTGATCGGCGACCAGCCCGTCAATGCTACGGGGATGGTCGTTGGCGCGGGCGCGGGGATGGGAGCTGGGACGGGAGCGAGGGCAGCAACCACCGTGGCCAGCTCGTTCAGGGCCATGTCCATGAGGACCCCATTCCTCCTTATTTTCTATCTCCTCCGGCTCGGAGTCGACTTCACCAAACTTGAAGACTAGTGGCAGATGATCATTCTGCGCCATGGCGTTGGTGTAGGTATGCGGGATGGAGGGGAATGGGAGGCGAACAGTAAGGCCGCCCGTATTAAATAGTGGCTCGGGTGTCATTAATGGAGAGGAAGTCGGGCGGCCATGGAAGTCAAAGGGCTCGCTTCCCAGTGAGCCCGCGCAGTGTATAGCTCAGACGCTTCCCGGTGAGCCTGCGTATTGGAGGACAGCTTGCATGCCTCTCGGTCAGCCTGCGCACCGGACTCCGCTCGCACGCCTCCCGTTCAGTCAACCAGTTATCCACACGACACCTCCTATAGCCATTAAAACCAAGACATGTGGCGTCATGTGAATGGTTAAAAGAACGCACATGATTTGAATTATACAAACATTTGAGATATTAAAGTGGCAGCTATTTTTTCAAAATGCCTTTGTTGGTTGTTATTCGAGTGCGCCTTCTCTCAGAATGGACACGAAAAATACCAAAACATGTTGGATGCCATTCCATGATAGCATGCCAAGTTTCATGAATTCCAGACGAGTTTTGGATTTACTAGAATGTAAAAACAAAGTATCTCAATGTTTTGTCGGCAATCAACAGTGCCCTGGTGTTTGAAATTCATTTCCATTTCTTGCATGGGACCTAAGCATGCACCCGAGGACACATATTTGATTTTGCAACCAATTTATATGCACTCGAGCATGTGCATGTAGTTCAAATTTTAATTATGCACATAAAATGCCTAGAAACCCCAGTTAATGTATAAAAATTTCCAAACGAACCCCGAAATATCCAAAGTTTAACACAACACTCTTGTTGTTCTATGTTGACACTAGAATTTTTTTGAAAGCAATAAGAGGCAACGGATATTGTTTCATCCCCAAAGGTGGCACGTTCCCTACCGAGACCATTAGGCTTGTTGTGGGAAGCTCTGGTTTGTGAGAAGCTTATGCCCAAACCTGCCCCAAATGGGATAAAAATTTACCACGACATGTTGATGCCGCTCCATGATAGCATGCCAAGTTTCATGAATTTCAGACGAGTTTTGGATTTACTAGAATTTAAAAGCAGGTATCTCAATGTTTACGGCCGAGTGACGGTGGCAGGGTGTTTGAAATTCATTCCCATTTCTTGCATGGGACCTAAGCATCCACCCAAGGACACATATTTGATTTTCAACCAATTTATATGCACTCGAGCATGTGCATGTAGTTGAAATTTGAATTATGCACACAAAATGCCTATAAAACCCAGTTAATGTATAAAAATGTCCAAACGAACCCCGAAAAAATCCAAAATTTAACACAACACTCCAGTTGTTCTATGTTGACACTAGAAAAAATTTGAAAGCAATAAGAGGCAACGGATATCGTTTCGTCCCCAAAGGGGGCACGTTTTCCCTACCGAAACCATCATGCTTGCTGTGAGAAACTCCGGTTTGTGAGAAGCTTATGCCCAAACCTGCCCCAAATAGGACAAAAAATTTACCACGACATGTTGATGCCGCTCCATGATAGCATGCCAAGTTTCATGAATTTCAGATGAGGTTTGGATTTACTAGAATTTGAAAAGCAGGTATCTTAATGTTTGCAGCCGAGTGACGGTGCCCTGGTGTTTGAAATTCATTCCCATGTCTTGGATGGGACCTAAGCATGCACCCAAGGACACAGATTTGATTTTTCAACCAATTTATATGCACTGGAGCATGTGCATGTAGTTCAAATTTGAATTATGCACATAAAATGCCTAGAAAACCCAGTTAATGTATAAAAATGTCCAAACGAACCCCGAAAAATTCCAAAAATTAACACAACACTCCTGTTGTTCTATGTTGACACTAGAGAAAAAATTGAAAGCAAGAAGAGGCAACGGATGTCGTTTCGTCCCCAAAGGTAAAACATTCCTACCGAAACCATGAGGCTTGTTGTGAGAAGCTCTGATTTGTGAGAAGTGTATACCTAAACCTGCCTCAAATGGGACAAAAGTTTTACCACGGCATGTTGATGCCGCTCCACGATAGCATGCCAAGTTTCATGAATTTCAGACAAGTTTTGGATTTACTAGAATTTAAAAACCAGGTATCTAAATGTTTGTGGTCGAGTGACGGTGGCAGGGTGTTTGACATTCATTCCCATTTCTTGCATGGGACCTAAGCATGCAACCAAGGACACAGATTTGAATTTTCAACCAATTTATATGCATTAGAGCATGTGCATGTATGCACATAAATGCATAGAAAACTCAGTTAATGTTTTAAAATGTCCAAACGTGCCCCGAAAAATTCCTAAAATTAACACAACACTCATGTTGTTCTATGTTGACACTACAAAAAAATTGAAACCAAGAAGAGGCAACGGATGTCATTTCGTCCAGAAAGGTGAAACGTTCCCAACCGTAACCATGAGGCTTGTTGTGTGAAGCTCTGGTTTTTTAGAATCTTATATACCCCAACCAGCCCCAAATGGGAGTATATTTTAACCACTATATGTTGATGCCGTTCCATGCTAGCATGTCAAGTTTCATTAATTTCAAACACATTTTCAATTTACTAGAATTTAAAAACCATGTATCTCAATGTTAGCAGCCAAGGGACGATGGAAAGATGTTTGACATTCATTCTCATTTCTTGCATGGGACTTAAGCATGTAACCGAGGACACACATTCCAATTTTGAACCAATTTATATGAACTGGAGCATGTGCATGTAGTTCAAATTTGAATTACGCGCATGAATGCATAGAAAACTCAGTTAATGTATAAAAATGTCCAAGCGAACCCCGAAAAATCCCAAAAATTGGCACAACACTCGTGTTGTTCTATGTTGACACAAGAAAAAAATTGAAAGTAAGAAGAGACAACAAATATAGTTTCGTCCCCCAAGGTGGCACGTTCCCTACCGAAACCATCAGGGTTGTTGTGAGAGAAGCTCTGGTTTGCGAGAAGCTTATACCCAAACCTGCCCCAAATGGGATAATATTTTTACCATGGTAGGTCGATGTTGTTCCATGATATCATGTCAAGTTTCATGAATTTCAGACGAGTTTTCAATTTACTAGAATTTTAAAACCATGTAACTCAATATTAGCGGCCGAGCGACAGTGTCAAGGCGTTTCACATTCATTCTCATTTCTTGCATGTGACCTAAGCTTACAACCAAGCACAAACATTTGATTTTGCAACACATTTTTATGGACTGGAGCATGTTCATGTAGTTCAATTTTGAATTATGCACATAAATGCCTAGAAAATCCAGTTAACGTATAAAAATGTCCAAACGATCCCCAAAATCCATCCCCATTTCTTGCATGGGACATAAGCATAAACCCATGGACACATATATGATTTTACAACCCATGTTGTTGCACTCGAGCATGTGCATGTAGTTTAATTTTGAATTGTGCACCTGAAATGGCGAGAAAACCAATTTAATGTATAAAATGTCCAAACGAACCCTGAATAACTCGGATTCTTTTACGACACACATATAGTTGCATGTTCACTACAGATAAAAGTTCTAGCAATTCAAACACTGTCCATTGTCGTTGTGACCCCATTATGTAATTCAAATCAAGATGAAAAATCATGTAGATCCCACATAATTTATTATCACCAACCGTGTGAGATGCAGTACAAAATATCCTGGAGCACCGTGTGATGACACTTTGTGTGCCAGTTTTTTCATTGAAGCGATTCAAAAATTTTGGCTTCCGCGGAAATATCTACCTCTCCGCCCCCTCCCCCTTACCAAAAGCTGCATTTCCCCTGTTTTCGCCTTCCTTTCCAAGTTGAAACCTTCACTCCTTGTTTGCAACGCCGCCTCCTCGCCGGCGGCCCTCCTTTACGCTGCTTGGCCTCGCCTATCCAAGCAGGTAATCCACACCCGACCCCCATCCTCCTACTCCTTCCACATCCAACATGCCCCGACCGCTGATGCGACACCATCCACCCAAATCACCGACCCCTCCACCAAATAAGCACCGCCCTAAGCCATGGTGCACGCAGTATAGCCAGGATCTCAAGGACATTTGGCAGCGGAGAAGCAAATCGCAGCCACACGCGCGGATGAGGTCGCGATGGCTGCCATTCGTGCCGGCACCCAGATCTTAGAGGAGCACCTCGCCGTCGAGGCCACCATCGACGCCTCGCATGCCGACGCCGCGACGTGGTTGGCTGCTTTAAATGATAGTTCGTGGCATTTTCTCGAGGCCACCCTCAGTGTCTTCGATGAATACCACGAGGTGTTTTCTCAGCATGCACGAGGTTACCTCATCTCGAGAGCTAGCAGGTTGTTGCCCAGTGTGGATTAGGAAACTCACCACTACGACGAGGGCACCCACAATGCGGAGGCCTCGCCCTCTTCCATGTCCAAGGAGCCAATCGTCATCGATATCTCTAACAATGAGGAGTAGTTTGTCTTATTAGCTCACTATATGGACCCATGTTCAGTTTGCTAGCTACTGTCTTTCCTTAACAAATTTTAGTGAATTGTGCTATCTACTTTTACCATGCAATCTATTGCTCTAGTGTATATGTTCTATATGTCATGCAATGTGGTGCTCACTTATTAACTGTTGGTTAATTAGTTGTCGCGTTCAGTGAACTGTTTGGTCCAATTCTGCAAATGTGATGTTCAATTCTTCAGGGTGCAATTTTGTATTGTCTTCCATGTGAGAAATAAATCGAATTTTTCTTTACAAAATACATGAGAAACCAATACAATTGCTATATTTCCAAGTTGTCAAGCATGCTTGGTTTGGTTAACTGTATGGTCTTCTAGTATGTTATACATTGTGCAATGTTGTGCTCAGTAAACATTTGGTTCATTTGTTGTGGTGTTTAGTTAACTGTTTGGTCCAATTCTGCAATGCGATGTTCAATTGTTGCGGGTGCATTATGTTATTGTATACAATGTGAGAAATGATACGTCTCCAACGTATCTATAATTTTTGATTGCTCCATGCTATTATATTATCTATTTTGGATGTCAATGGGCTTTATTTTACACTTTTATATCATTTTTGGGACTAACCTACTAATCGGAGGCCCAGCCCAAATTGCTATTTTTTTGCCTATTTTAGGGTTTTGAAGAACAGGAATATCAAACGGAATGAAACCTTCGGGAACGTGATTTTCTCAACAAACATGATCCAGGAGACATGGAGTGGCCGTCAAGAAACAAAGGAGGAAGCCATGAGGCAGGGGGCGCACCCTCCACCCTCGTGGGCCCTCCATTGCTCCACCGACGTACTTCTTCCTCCTATATATATCCACGTAACCCCCAAACATCCAGGAGCACCAGAAAACCTAATTCCACCGCCGCAACCTTCTATACCTGAGAGATCCCATCTTGGGGCCTTTCCGGAGCTCCGCCGGAGGGGGCATTGATCACTGAGAGCCTCTACATGAACTCCATGGCCTCTTCGGTGATGTGTGAGTAGTTAACTTCAAACCTACGGGTCCATAGTTATTAGCTAGATGGCTTCTTCTCTCTCTTTGGATCTCAATACAAAGTTCTCCTCGATTCTCCTGGAGATCTATTCGATGTAATCTTCTTTTGCAGTGTGTTTGTTGAGATCCGATGAATTGTGGGTTTATGATTCAGATTATCTATGAACAATATTTGATTCTCATCTGAATTATTTTATGTATGATTGGTTTATCTTTGTAAGTCTCTTCGAATTATCAGTTTGGTTTGGCCTACTAGATTGATCTTTCTTGCAATGGGAGAAGTGCTTAGCTTTGGGTTCAATCTTGCGGTGCTCGATCCCAGTGACAGAAAGGGAACCGACGCGTATTGTATTGTTGCCATCAAGGATAAAAAATGGGGTTTATATCATATTGCATGAGTTTATCCCTCTACATCATGTCATCTTCCTTAAAGCATTACTCTATTCTTATGAACTTAATACTCTAGATGCATGATGGATAGCGGTCGATGTGTGGAGTAATAGTAGTAGATGCATGCAGGAGTCGGTCTACTTCTCACAGACGTGATGCGTATATACATGATCATATCTAGATATTCTCATAACTATGCTCAATTCTATCAATTGCTCGACAGTAATTCGTTTACCCACCGTAATACTTATGCTCTTGAGAGAAGCCACTAGTGAAACCTATGGCCCCCGGGTCTATCTTCCATCATATTAATCTTCCAACACTTAGCTATTTCCTTTGCCGTTTATCTTACCTTGCATCTTTATTTCTCTTTATCATAAAAATACCAAAAATATTATCTTATCATATATACCAGATCTCACTCGTAAGTGACCGTGAAGGGCTTGACAACCCCTTTATCGCGTTGGTTGCGAGGTTATTATTTGTTTGTATTGGTGTGTGGGACTTGAGTGTGATCTCCTACTGGATTGATACCTTGTTTCTCAAAAACTGAGGGAAATACTTACGCTACTTTGTTGCATCACCCTTTCCTTTTCAAGGGAAAACCAACGCAGTGCTCAAGAGGTAGCAAGAAGGATTTCTGGCGCCATTGCCGGGGAGATTCGCGCCAAGTCAAGTCAAGATTTGACTCCAACAACGAGTCATTTCAAGTGTCGTTTCCAAGTCAAGACATACCAAGTACCCATCACAAACTCTTATCCCTCGCATTACATTGTTTGCCATTTGCCTCTCATTTTCCTCTCCCCCACTTCACCCTTGCCGTTTTATTCGCCCTCTTTTCCTCTCGCCCTCTCCTTCCGTTCCCCTTCTCTTTTTCCTATTTGCCTCTTTTGCCCGTTTCTTGTTTGCTTGTGTGTTGGATTGCTTGCTTGTCATGATGGCTCAAGATAATACTAAATTGTGTGACTTTACCAATACCAACAACAATGATTTTCTTAGCACTCCGATTGCTCCTCTTACCGATGCTGAATCTTGTGAAATTAATGCTGCTTTGTTGAATCTTGTCATGAAAGATCAATTCGCCGGCCTTCCTAGTGAAGATGCCGCTACCCATCTAAATAGCTTTGTTGATTTGTGTGATATGCAAAAGAAAAAACATGTGGACAATGATATTGTTAAATTGAAGCTATTTCCGTTTCCGCTTAGAGATCGTGCTAAAGCTTGGTTTTCGTCTTTGCCTAAAAATAGTATTGATTCATGGAATAAGTGCAAAGATTCTTTTATCTCTAAGTATTTACCTCCCGCTAAGATCATCTCTCTTAGAAACGATATTATGAATTTTAAGCAACTTGATCATGAACATGTTGCGCAATCTTGGGAGAGGATGAAATTAATGATACGTAATTGCCCTACGCATGGTTTGAATCTTTGGATGATTATATAGAACTTTTATGTCGGATTGAATTTTGCTTCTAGAAATCTTTTAGATTGGGCCGCGGGAGGCACTTTTATGGAAATAATTTTAGGAGAAGCTACTAAACTCCTAGATGATATTATGGTTAATTATTCTCAAATGGCACACCGAAAGATCTACTAGTAAAAAAGTGCATGCAATTGAAGAAATTAATGTTTTGAGTGGAAAGATGGATGAACTTATGAAATTTTTTGCTAATAAGAGTGCTCCTACTGATCCTAATGATATGCCTTTGTCTACCTTTATTGATAATAATAATGAATCTATGGGTGTGAATTTTGTTGGTAGGAACAATTTTGGTAATAACACGTATAGAGGTAATTTTAATTCTAGGCCGTTTCCTAGTAATTCCTCTAATAATTATGGTAATTCCTGCAACAATTCTTATGAAAATTTTCATAATATGCCCTCTAAATTTGAGACTAGTGTTAAGGAGTTTATGAATTCACAAAAGAATTTCAATGCTTTGCTTGAAGAAAAATTGCTTAAGATTGATGAATTGGCTAGGAACGTTGATCGGATTTCTCTTGATGTTGATTCTTTGAAACTTAGATCTATTCCACCTAAGCATGATATTAATGAGTCTCTCAAAGCCATGAGAATTTCCATTGATGAGTGCAAAGAAAGAACCGCTAGGATGCGTGCTAAGAAAGATTGCTTTGTGAAAGCGTGTTCTTCTAGTTTTTATGATAATAAAGATGAAGGTCTAAAAGTTATTGATGTGTCTCCTATTAAGTCTTTGTTTTGCAATATGAATCTTGATAATGATGGGATTGAAGAGATTAAAACTTTAAATAGCAATGAACCAACAATCTTGGATTTCAAGGAATTTAATTGTGACAATTGCTCTTTGATAGATTGTAGTTCCTTGTTGCAATCTGTGCTAAATTCTCCTCATGCTTATAGTCAAAATAAAGCTTTTGCTAAACATATCTTTGATGCTTTGATGCAATCTTATGAAGAAAAACTTGAGTTGGAAGTTTCTATCCCTAGAAAACTTTATGATGAGTCGGAACCTACAATAAAAATTAAAATTAAAGATCATGAGTGTTATGCTTTGTGTGATTTTGGTGCTAGTGTTTCCACGATTCCGAAAACTTTATGTGATTTGCTAGGTTTCCGTGATTTTGATGATTGTTCTTTAAACTTGCCCCTTGCAGATTCCACTATTAAGAAACCTATGGGAAGAATTAATGATGTTCTTATTGTTGCAAATAGGAATTATGTGCCCGTAGATTTCATTGTTCTTGATATAGATTGCAATCCTTCATGTCCTATTATTCTTGGTAGACTTTTCCTTAGAACGATTGGTGCAATTATTGATATGAAGGAAGGTAATATCAAATTCCAATTTACATTAAATAAAGGCATGAAACACTTCCCGAGAAAGAAAAATAAATTACCTTATGAATCTATTATGAGAGCCACTTATGGATTGCCTACCAAATATTGCAATACCTAGATCTATCTTCGCTTTTATGCCTAGCTAGGGGCGTTAAACGATAGCGCTTGTTGGGAGGCAACCCAATTTTATTTGTATTCCTTATTTTTTGATCATGTTTAGTAATAAATAATTTATCTATCCTCTGTTTTGGTTATGTTTTTTGTGTTTAATTAGTGTTTGTGCCTAGTAGAACCGTTGGGAAGACTTGGGGAAAGTCTTTTTGATCTTGCTGTAAAAAACAGAAACTTTAGTGCTCACGAGTACTGCTGCCATTTTTATTTGGAAAGTGATATTTAGTTAATTCTTTTTTAAGATGATTAATAGATAAATTCCTCACGTCCAGAAATTTATTTTAGAATTTTTGGGGTTCCATAGTTTGCGTTAGCTACAGATTACTACAGACCGTTCTGTTTTTGACAGATTCTGCTTTTCTTGTGTTGTTTGCTTATTTTGATGAATCTATGGCTAGTAAAAGAGTTTATAAACCATAGAGAAGTTGGAATACATTAGTTTTAACACCAATATAAATAAAGAATGAGTTAATTACAGTACCTTGAAGTGGTGTTTTGTTTTCTTTCGCTAACGGAGCTCATGAGATTTTCTATTTTGAGTTTTGTGTTGTTAAGTTTTCAAGTTTTGGGTAAAGATTTGATGGATTATGGAACAAAGAGTGGCAAGAGCCTAATATTGGGGATGCCCATGGAAACCCGAGGTAAAGTTCAAGGACACCAAAAATCCTAAGCTTGGGAATGCCCCAGAAGGCATCCCCTCTTTCGTCTTCGTCTATCTGTAACTTTACTTGGAGCTATATTTTTATTCACCACATGATATGTGTTTTGCTTGGAGCGTCTTGTATGATTTGAGTCTTTGCTTTTTAGTTTACCACAATCATCCTTGCTGTACACACCTTTTGAGAGAGACTCACATGATTTGAAATTTATTAGAATACTCTATGTGCTTCACTTATATCTTTTGAGCTATATAGTTTTCGCTCTAGTGCTTCACTTATATCTTTTAGAGCACAGTGGTGGATTTGTTTTGATCTCTCATGCTTCACTTATATTATTTTGAGAGTCCTTTAGAACAACATGGAAATTTGCTCTAATATAAAAACTTTCATAAAAGTGCATGGAATACTATGAGAAGTTTGATACTTGATGATTGTTTTGAGATATAGAGATGGTGATATTAGAGTCATTGCTAGTTGAGTAGTTGTGAATTTGAAGAATACTTGTGTTAAAGTTTGTGATTCCCGTAGCATGCACGTATGGTGAACTGTTATGTGATGAATTCGGAGCATGATTTATTTTTTGATTGTCTTCCTTATGAGTGGCGGTCAGGGACGAGCGATGGTCTTTTCCTACCAATCTACCCCCCTAGGAGCATGCGTGTAATACTTTGCTTTGATAACTTGTAGATTTTTGCAATAAGTATATGAGTTCTTTATGACTAATGTTGAGTCCATGGATTATACGCACTCTCACCCTTCCACCTTTGCTAGCCTCTCTAATACCGCGCACTTTCTGCCGGTATCATACACCTACCATATACCTTCCTCAAAACAGCCACCATACCTACCTATTATGGCATTTCCATAGCCATTCCGAGATATATTGCCATGCAACTTTCCACCATTCCGTTATTATGACACGCTTCATCATTGTCATATTGCTTGCATGATCATGTAGTTGACATCGTATTTGTGGCAAATCCACCGTTCATAATTATTCATACATGTCACTCATGCATCATTGCACATCCCGGTACACCGCCGGAGGCATTCACATAGAGTCATATTTTGTTCTAAGTATCGAGTTGTAATTCTTGAGTTGTAAGTAAATAAAGTGTGATGATCATCATTATTAGAGCATTGTCCCAAGTGAGGAAAGGATGATGGAGAATATGATTCCCCCACAAGTCGGGATGAGACTTCGAACGAAAAATAAAAAAAGGAGAAAAGAGGCCAAAAAAAGAAGGCCCAAATAAAAAAATGAGAAAAAAAAAGAGAAGTGACAATTTTACTATCCTTTCTCCACACTTGTGCTTCAAAGTAGCACCATGTTCTTCATATAGAGAGTCTCCTATGATATCACTTTCATATACTAGTGGGAATTTTTCATTATAGAACTTGGCTTGTATATTCCAATGATGGGCTTCCTCAAGATGCCCTAGGTCGTCATGAGCAAGAAAGTTGGATGCACACCCACTTAGTTTCTTTTGTTGAGATTTCATATACTTATAGCTCTAGTGCATCCGTTGCATGGCAATCCCTACTCACTCACATTGATATCTATTGATGGGCATCTCCATAGACAATTGATACGCCTAGTTGATGTGAGACTATCTTCTCCTTTTGGTCTTCTCCACAACCACCATTCTATTCCACCATAGTGCTATATCCATGGCTCATGCTCATATATTGTGTGAAGATTGAAAAAGTTTGAGAACATCAAAAGTATGAAACAATTGCTTGGCTTGTCATCGGGGTTGTGCACGATTTAAATATTTTGTGTGGTGAAGATAGCGCATAGCCAGACTATATGATTTTGTAGGGATAACTTTCTTTGGCCATGTTATTTTGAGAAGACATAATTGCTTAGTTAGTATGCTTGAAGTAGTATTATTTCTATGTCAATATTAAACTTTTATCTTGAATCTTTCGGATCTGAACATTCATGCCACAATAAATAAAAATTACATTGAGAAATATGTTAGAAAGCATTCCACATCAAAAATTCTTCTTTTATCATTTACCTACTCGAGGACGAGCATGAATTAAGCTTGGGGATGCTTGATACGTCTCCAACGTATCTATAATTTTTGATTGCTCCATGCTATTATATTATCTATTTTGTATGTCAATGGGCTTTATTTTACACTTTTATATCATTTTTGGGACTAACCTACTAATCGGAGGCCCAACCCAAATTGCTGTTTTTTTGACTATTTTAGGGTTTCGAAGAAAAGGAATATCAAATGGAGTCCAAACGGAATGAAACCTTCGGGGGCGTGATTTTCTCAAAAAACGTGATCGAGGAGACTTGGAGTGGGCGTCAAGAAACAAAGGAGGAAGCCACGAGGCAAGGGGGCGCGCCTACCCCCTGGGCGCGCCCTCCACCCTCGTGGGCCCTCCGTTGCTCCACCGACGTACTTCTTCCTCCTATATATATCCATGTACCCCCCAAACATCCAGGAGAACCACGAGAACCTAATTCCACTACCGCAACCTTCTGTACCCGAGAGATCCCATATTGGGGCCTTTTCCAGAGCTCCGCCGGAGGGGGCATTGATCACAGAGGGCCTCTACATCAACTCCATGGCGTCTCCGGTGATGTGTGGGTAGTTTACTTCAGACCTACGGGTCCATAGTTATTAGCTAGATGGCTTCTTCTCTCTCTTTGGATCTCAATACAAAGTTCTCCTCGATTCTCCTGGAGATCTATTCGATGTAATATTCTTTTGCGGTGTGTTTGTCGAGATCCGATGAATTGTGGGTTTATGATTCAGATTATCTATGAACAATATTTGATTCTCCTCTGAATTCTTTTATGTATGATTGATTTATCTTTGCAAGTCTCTTCGAATTATCAGTTTGGTTTGGCCTACTAGATTGATCTTTCTTGCAATGGGAGAAGTGCTTAGCTTTGGGTTCAATCTTGCGGTGCTCGATCCCAGTGACAGAAAGGGAACCGACACGTATTGTATTGTTGCCATAGAGGATAAAAAGATGGGGTTTATATCATATTCCATGAGTTTATCCCTCTACATCATGTCATCTTCCTTAAAGCATTACTCTGTTCTTATGAACTTAATACTCTAGATGCATGCTGGATAGCGGTCGATGTGTGGAGTATAGTAGTAGATGCAGGCAGGAGTCAGTCTAGTTGTCACAGACGTGATGCCTACATACATGATCATACCTAGATATTCTCATAACTATGCTCAATTCTATCAATTGCTCGATAGTAATTCGTTTACCCACTATAATACTTATGCTCTTGAGAGAAGCCACTAGTGAAACCTATGGCCCCCGGTCTATCTTCCATCTATTAATCTTCCAACACTTAGTTATTTCCTTTGCCGTTTATTTTACCTTGCGTCTTTATTTCTCTTTATCATAAAAATACCAAAAAAAATATCTTATCATATCTATCAGATCTCACTCTCGTAAGTGACCGTGAAGGGCTTGACAACCCCTTTATCGCGTTGGTTGCGAGGTTCTTATTTGTTTGTGTAGGTGCGTGGGACTTGAGCATGATCTCCTACTGGATTGATACCATGGTTCTCAAAAACTAAGGGAAATACTTATGCTACTTTGCTGCATCACCCTTTCCTCTTCAAGGGAAAACCAACGCAGTGCTCAAGAGGTAGCAAGAAATAAATCGAATTTGGTTGTACTAAATACATGAGAAACAAATACAATTGCTATATTTCCAAGTTGTTAAGCATGCTTGGTTTGGTTAACTGACTGATCTTCTATTAGGAGTATGTTATATTGTGCAATGTGGTGCTCAGTTAACGTTTGGTTCATTTGTTGTGGTCTTTAGTTAACTGCTTGGTTCAATTCTGCAATGTGATGTTCAATTGTTGTGGGTGCATTCTGTTATTGTATACCATGTGATAAATAAATCGAATTTGGCTATACTAAATAGGCGAGAAACAAATACAATTGCTATATTTCTGAGTTGTTAAGCATGCTTGGTTTGGTTAACTGCCTGATATTCTATTAGGAGTATGTTATATTGTGCAATGCGGTGCTCAGTTAATGTTTGGTTCATTTGTTGTGGTGTTTAGTTAACTGCTTTGTTCAATTTTGCAATGCGATGTCCAATTGTCGTGGGTAGAATTTTATATTGTTGTGCATGTGAGTAATAAATCAAATTTGGCTGCACTTAATACATGAGAAACATATACAGGTGCCATATTTCCTAGTTCTTAATCATGCTTGGTTTGGATAAATGGGTTTTCCATGTGGCTTGAATTAATCTAATGAATCTCCAATGTGCTTATTTTTCATCAACATATTTTACTAATAACATGCGAACCCTTACTTAATCTAATGACTAACTACCTTATATGTGTTGCAGGGAAACAATGGGAAGCACTAAGGTTTACAATCGAGTTTAGCACGTGCATGGTCCGTTGTCTAATAGCACATTATTGTGCAATTGCAGGAACCATTCTAATATTTAGGTTTTTAACAATTTGGTCATGCACATGTAGGTCCTGCTGTCAGAGGTTTTGACCCACTGTTTGACCCTTTTTGCATATGGGGAAATGACTTGTCCATGAATATCAATCAAGTCAAGAAACTCAGAAAGATTGTTAGGATAAAGAAATTAGGTACAAAAAACAACAAGATCTTTGTCTGCACAATGAAGAAGACATCAGTTAACTACAAGATGGTACTAGCTATTATACCTTGCCTTTTTTTTATTCCTTTGCCGCATTTCCAATATAGAGAAGATATTCATCCTTGTTTTCAGGCCTTTCCAAAGCAGTTCACTGATTGTTACCTCTCAAACCACCTCTATGCTCAGGAGGCAAGGAAGGTTTTCATACAACACCCACGGTTCAATATTGAAGTGTTCCTAAAGAGGACGAAGGATGGACGGTCAATCATCCACAGGCACTGGCCTAAAGTTGCAAAGACCTTCAACATGAATGAAGGCTCAATATTCTCGTTCCACTTCAGCAGTTTTCCAGATGAGATGCATCTTTCTATGTACTGTTTATGATGCTAATTTCAAAAGGTTCTAGACATTGCATGTCAAACTTAGTGCTGGTGCAGTTGTGTAATGGGGTAGCTGAGTGCTGAAGCTATATCATGTTGTACTCTGATGTATTTCAATTATGAAATCATGCTTCCTTAATATGGAAATGAAATATATTATGTGCTTAATATGAATGTCAATTAGATTAATAAATGGATTGTTAATAATAGGCCAATTACCCTGCTAATTGGATTTTTCTATTGCAAACGGTTATTCAGAAAACACCATGGGCGATGACCTCAGGCAACGCACACTGTTTCTAGGAATAACCCGTGTTGGATCAATGAAAAATCACACACGACATTCTCTTGAAAACTGTTTGCATTAGGCCACCTTGCGCAAACGTTTACCACATAAAAACTATGTGTGATGAACAACATTTGCCACACAGTTTCTTCTACGCACCGTGTGTGATGCATTCAATAACGCAAATAATAAAATTGTTAATATCGTGTGCAATGGCAACGCTATCATGAACGATTTAACGGGGAAAATTGTGTGTGATGTACATGCGAAGGGAAACATTTTCCTTGGAGTGACTGTGTGGGACGTTCATACGGATGGAAACATTTAGCGGGGACTGATTGTGTGGGATGTATTTACGACCGGAAACTACTTCGCATGTCTAATTGTATTTTTTAGTATTACTGTACATATAACCGTATTTGAGTGCTCGTCGGTCGCACACGACCTCATTTTGCCGAGCGTGTGTGCTAGGAGGGCATATCCTTGACGGTTTCTGGGCCGTGTGGGAAGGACCCCCCCCCTATCGCCCACACTCACTTGGCGATGGTTCCAAATGCCGTCGCGGAAAGGGGTCAAAAATAGTTTGTATAGCACCTCGCTCTACCAGTGTCAACCGTGTTGATAAACACTTTCGCTTAACGGTCTACAAGGGTACGTAGACACACTCTCCCCTCTCACAGCTATGCATCTCCATGGATAGATCTTGCGTGTGCATAATTTTTTTTTGTTTTCCATGCAACGTTCCCTAGCACGCGCAACACCCACCACATGCTTCGCCGCCGCTGGCCGTCAGTAGCTGTTGCCGGCGGCCATTGCCGCCACCCCACTGATACATCTCTGTCATATCTATAATTTTTTATTGTTTCATGCCATTATTATACAACTTTCACATACTTTTGGCAACATTTTATATGATTTATTGGACTAACCTATTGATCCATTGCGTACTGCTAGTTCCTTCTTGTTGCATGTTTTTTGTTTCACAGGATATCCATATCAAACTAAGTCCAAACGCGATAAAAAATTACGAAGAATTATTTTGGAATATTTATGATTTTTGGGAGGTGGAATCAACGCTAACGGAGGCCCACGGCCTCCACAACCCACCAGGGCGCGCCGGGCACCCCCCGACACGCCCATTTGTCTTGTGCCCTCCCTGTAAGTCGGTTGGGGCCCTTCTTCGGGCGCAAGAAAGATAATTTATGGAAAAAACATGTAAATTTTTTAGCACAATCAGAGTTACGGATCTTCGGGAATTTAAGAAATGGTGGAGGGTGTCAGGACCCCGATTCCAAGTCACACCGATCGAGCCTGTAACACCCCATATCACTTTGCGGCCTCACGCACGGTATTCCAACGGGTGACGCCTTACCATGGCCCGAGACCGTTTGTGCCTTTTGGCTCATGTATATGATAGTGTCGCTAGCATCCATATGACAGAGAACCCGGGCCGACATGGCTAGTCGTGAACCCAAAGCGGCACTAACCTATGGGGACAGGCATACATGTATCACATCGAACATGTCGGTCAGCAGCGTGTGAATCCGGGCTGTAGCACTGGGCTAACAGGACTCCGGGAACCCGGGCTGTAGCAGGCTAGGCAGGACTCCGAATGTCACCGCGTGACATTTCCCCGAAGGGACAGACACAGGAACGAAGTGAAACACATGTCGGCTAGTCAAGTGTCCTGAGCAGTAGTGCTGGGCTAGCAGGACTCCAGTGAACCGGGCTGTAGCGGACTACTATGGCTCATGGAAGCACTAGACTACATTTCCCCATAGGAGAGGCTGCCAAGGATAAACAACTATATTGTCGGATCCCACACATACCAAGCATTTCAATCATGCACACAATATGCTCGATATGTGTAAATACAACATGGCATCACAACAAAACTCTACAACTCAAAGTACTTTATTTAAAGGCTCCGTAGAGCCATACATAACATGTTCATACAGGTAGGGGTCACATGACCCGACACTCAAGTCATACAAGCATACAAGCACATGCGGAAGCAAACTAGTCTGAGTACAGACACTAGAAAGAAAGAAGGCTTGACGAAGCCTGTCTATCTACATAGGGCCCTCCATGGCCAGAATCACCACCTGGGTGGCAAGTCACTCATCGACGTCGAGGTCTACGTAAAACCCGTCGGAGGGGGCGGTGTTGTCGTCTGAAAATAGTAATTAAAGCAACATAAGTACAAAGGTACTCAATAAGACTTACAACAGATCCTACTATACATGCTCATTCTCAAGAAGGTGGTGGAGTTAGTGCAGCAAGCCAGCTTTGACTCTTGGCTAAGCTATCCTATGAGACACCAGTTGTAAAATAGTTTTCGCACACGAGTCCTCTAATCACCAACACAATACTCCACCGTGGATCCTCCCTCGTCATCCTACAAGAGGGCCATCCTCGGTACTCACACTTATCTTGAGTCTTTTAGTAGTAACCATTAACTTGTCTATGAACTGTATAGGCAACCAGGTAGTCCTTTACCACGGACGCGGCTATTCGAATAGATGATGTTAACCCTGCAGGGGTGTACTTCTTCACACACGCTCTCACCACTTACCGTCGTTTACACGACATGTACTCGGAAACCTTCAAGCAGAAGCCCAACGAGGGTGTTAGCCACGGCCTACCTAAACACTCAAGTCTCTAGTCCAGGTTTATCGCCTATCCAGGTTCCATCCGCAGGGAGTCCGACCGAGGTTTCCACATACGGCCCCGAATGATGTGTATAGGGTTCCCGAGACACCAAACGGGCGACTCGGTACACCATGCCACGGTGTATCTACCGCATCATAGCCCACCCCTAGGGTTAGCGCTACGCACGGCCGCCAACACATATCCTATAAACACCAGAAACTAGTTGCAACTCCTGGACAGAGTACTAGGGTGGTTAAGAAGCCGAGAGGGTTAATTAAGGATCCCAATGCATGGTAGTAACTGATTCTTAAATCACACATACAGATCTCAGTTCTTAAGGACAGCCTCAATGAAACAACCCACCATGTACTCCTACATGGCCTCTCATTGATACCTTTACCAAATCATGTTCAACACATCCCTCACATTACCGACGTAATCATTTCACTCTAGCCCATCACCCAGATGAACCAGACCTGACACAACCGTAAGCATAGCAGGCATAGCAAGGTAGGAAATACATACATGGCTCAATCAACTCCTACACATGCTAGTGGGTTTCATCTAGTTATTGTGGCAATGACAGGTCATGCAGCGGATAAGGGTTCAACTACCGTAGCACACAGCAGTTTGAAACGTTGTTGTCTTAATGCAGTAAATGAGAGCAGGAGCGAGAACATGGGATTGTATCGATATGATCAATGGGACTGCTTGCCTGATGGAGAAGTAGTAGGGTACTGCCCTTCAGTCGGATACTCGTGAATATCCTCGGAGGCAGAACCTACCATGAAAGACACCACAGAACACAATCATCACATGGCAATATGCAACAATATGATGCATGCTATGACATGGCAATATGATGTGTCCTGGCTAATGCATTGTAAAACATGTTGGTTTGAGTCTATTTGAATCAAAGGTTCAGATGGAAGCTTATGTTATTAAGTCATAGAAGTGCATTAGCTTGTTTCACCTAAACAGCAAGGTTAATGTGTTCTGTCATGCATGAAACCATTACAGATGGAAAGATTTAATTTTTCTGATCAAATTTCATATATAAATCTTTGCATTTGGAGTTACGGATTAGAAGTTATGAATTTTTGAAGTTTGTAGTATTTTCTGGAATTTCCTGTGTAAAAGTAATTCCAGAAAATAGTTATTGCGTCAGCAGTGCGTCATGGTGACGTCAGTGGTCAACGGAGCCGGTCCAGGTCAAACCTGACCAGTGGGACCCCCGTGTCAGTGTAATTAGTCGAACAAATTTCTAGTTAGCACTAAACCTAACTTAATTAACAGACGGGCCCCACCTGTCATGGACTCGGGGAGGAGTCAACCTGGGCCCACACGGAGTCAAACAAGGTCAAACGGGGTTAAACTCGCCGGCGAGGCCAGACGCAGCGGGGCAGTGCTGGTTTCGTGCTCCAGCGACCAAATGGACGGCGGAGACCATCTACGCGTAGCTGGGAACGAGCCGCGTCATTTGGTGGCAGTGGTGGAGCTCGGGGTGGCCGGAAACGTCGCCGGCGACAAGCTGTGCGCCTGCCGGAGCTCGGGCTCATCGTTAGGGGGCACGGCGAGGCGTGTGGAGTAGTGCTACGGGTTCCTGCGAGTGCGGTGAGTGTGATGGACATGGTGGTGTGGCCGGAGGATGGCCGGAGTCACGTCAGCGACGAGCTCGGTGGCGGCGCGTGCGGTGATGCTTCGTGTAGTCCCTACGGTGCTCGAGAGAGAGAACGGGTGCAGGAGCTCACGGCGATCACGTAGGAGCAGACGACGCGGCCGGGGACAAACTGTTGCGGCGGTGACGGCGAAGGGGATCTGCGGCAGTGCTCGGTGAAGTCGAGCTCGAAGAGGACGAAGCAGGGCGCGCGAGCGGTCGGGGCTCAGGCTGCTCGACGGACACGATGATGGCGAAGCTGTTGGACACGGCAGCGCAGCACGGGGACGACAGCGGACGCGAGTTTCACGGTGGCGTGGGCGCGGCAGCGTCGGCCATGGTGCGGGAGAGCGAGGGAGAGAGGCAGGGGAGCGAGTGAGGTGTCCACGGGGTCGGGCGGCGACGTGGGGCTCGCCCAGGTGTCCTGGGGCACGGGCGGCAAGCAGGTGGCGCCGTGGCGAGCTCGCGCTCGCCGGCGTCACCTCTCTGCCTGCCTGGCGGGGACGAAGCAGCTGGCTGGCATGAGCCGGCACAGCGCTGGGCCACCAGGTGGGCCGGCTGGTGGGCTGCGGCCAAGTAAGTTTCCCTCCCTCTCTTTTAATTTATGTTTTCTATTTTTTCTGTAACTGTGTGGCTTTATTAAAAATACTTAGGCATCTTCAAAAATCCTGAAAAAAAATCAGGGGATCCGTTTAGATTATTTCCAACAGCCCACACTTATTTCCATAATTATTTGGCCATTCAAAATATTATATAGCATTTAAATGCCCAAATGCAAATAGGTAATGATTTAATCCAATGACCTTAGGTGTCCTAGAAAAATGTGAACCCATTTTGTCAGAGGTTCTAACCTAAAACAAAAAGGGTGGACTTTTTAGAAGGGCATTTCAGGTTCATTGAAAATAATTTTAGTAAACCCTAGTTGTTTCCAGGGGGTGCTGGGGGCTCTGTCATCCCCATTTCAATTTTCTGGAAAAGTAGACATGATGCAACACTCTAATGCATGAACTAGCTAGGGTGTGACAGAGGGCCAGAAAACAGGAACGAGAAACAGAAGAGAACAGAGGGATGGACCAATCTCGGAGGGGCTCCCGCCCCTCCGCCACCATGGAGGCCATGAACTAGAGGGGAAACTCTCCTCCCATCCAGGGGGGAGGCCAAGGAAGAAGAAGGAGGAGGGGGCTCTCTCCCCCTCTCTCCCGGTGGCATCGGAGTGTCGCCGGGGCAAGGATCATGACGACGATCTACATCAACAATCTTGCTACCGTCAACACCAACTCTCTTCCCTCTATGCAGCACTGTAACCTCCCTTATGCCTGCTGTAATCTCTACTTAAACATGGTGCTCAACTCCATATATTATTTCCCAATGATATTTTGCTATCCTATGATGTTTGAGTAGATTCGTTTTGTCCTTTGGGTTAATCGTGATCTTGGTTGGTATGAGTGTATATTTTATTTATGGTGCTGTCCTACGGTGCCCTCTGTGTCACGCAAATGGAGGTATCCTCACTGTAGGGTGTTGCAATATGTTCATGATTTGCTTATTGTCGGTTGCGGGGGTGACAGCAGCCTAAACACGGATAAGTGAGTTGTTGTGTATGGGAGTAAAGAGGACTTGATACTTAATGCTATGGTTGGGTTTCATGACCTTAATGATCTTTAGTAGTTGCGGATGCTTGCTAGAGTTCCAATCATAAGTGCATATGATCCAAGTAAAGAAAGTATGTTAGCTCATGCCTCTCCCTCATATAAAATTGCATGAATGATTACCGGTCTAGTTATCGATTGCCTAGGGACAAATGACTTTCTTGTCGACAAAAGCTATCCACTTTTATTACCTTGCAATTTATTCGTAGTTTTATTCTCGCAAAGTACTCGTAGTTTTATTCTTGCCAAATAGTTTTATACTCTTTCTAAGTAAAGCAAACGTCAACTGTGCGTAGAGTTGTATCGGTGGTTGATAGAACTTGATGGAATATTTATTCTACCTTTAGCTCCTCGTTGGGTTCGACACTCTTATTTATCGAAGAAGGCTACAAACGACCCCCTACACTTGTGGGTTATCAAGACCTTTTTCTGGCATCATTGCCGGGGAGCAATAGCATGGGGTGAATATTCTCGTGTGTGCTTGTTTGCTTTATCACTAAGTAGATTTTATTTCCTGTTCTAAGTTGTTCTCTATCTTTAGTTATGGATATGGAACACGAAATACCAAAAAAATAGTTGTACTTGCTACTCATGGAGATGGGGAACCTCCTAAAACCCTGGATGCTCGTTATGCGAAAGATATTATGCACTACTTTGATAATCCTGAGAAAGCCCCATTTAACTTGATAATGGGAGTAATGTTGGATCAATGTGAATACTTTAGGGACTATCGCTTGACTCAAAAAGGGAAACCGTTGTGGGATCAAATTCATATATTGCATTGTTATGCTCGGGAGCTATGCTTAAGATATGATTATACTTCTTGCTCTAGGATGAAGGCTCGACACCTTCCTTTTCATGCAAATTTAATGATTATGAAACATTAGCTTCTTATGCTAATGGTAGATTTGATTACTATGATTTGGAACGAATAGAAGAATTTGTTGCTTTTAAGAGTGCTTATGAAATTGAATCTTTGTTTGAAAAGTATGAAGCTTTTGATGGTGATGTTTATAGACCCGAAAATTTTGCTATACTTAAATATTGCTATGAGAATTATAAATATAATTCTGATATTGATGCATTTATTGAGAAAGTCTCCGCTGTCCAAGAAAAGACTAATATTTTGCAGGAGTCTATGGAAGAAGGAATTGGTGAAACAGTGAGCTCATTGGATGAAAAAGATGATGAGGAGAGCGAAGAACAAAAGGAGGAAGAGCGGATTGATCACGCATGCCCACCTTCTAATGATAGTAACTCTTCAACTCATACATTGTTTAATGTCCCTTCATTCTTACCGAAGGATGAATGCTACGATAATTGCTATGATCCTGTTGATTCATTTGAAATATCCCTTTTTGATGAACTTGATGTTTGCTATGCTTGTGTCCAAGATGCCAATATGAATTATTCTTATGGATATGAACTTGCTATAGTTCCTTATGTCAAATATGAAATTGTTGCTATTGCACCCACACATGATAGTCCTATTATCTTTTTGAATTCTCCAAACTACACTATATCGAAGAAGTTTGCACTTATTAAGGATTACATTGATGGGTTGCCTTTTACCGTTACACATGATAATTTTGATGAATATAAGTATGCATGTGCTTGCTGCTCCTACTTCCAATTATTATGAGAGAGGAACTATATATTCACCTCTCTATGTTTCCAACATGAAAAAATTGCAAGAAACCGCTTATGCTCTGTATTGGCCTTTACTTGATGTAATGAATTGTTCTTGTATGACATGCCGATGCATAGGAAGAGAGTTAGACTTCATCATTGCATGATGTATGTTGCTTTGTGCTCATTACTACATGCCAAATCATTGTTAATTAACATTGGCTGTGATATACCTTGGGATCCGGGTAGATCCAGTACTTGAGCACTTTATGCATAGCTTAATGGCTTTAAAGAAAACGCTGCCAGGGAGACAACCCGAAAGTTTTAGAGAGTCATTTATTTCTACTGAGTGCTTTTATAAAGTTTAAAAACAAGAAAATATAGAGGTGAACCTTAAAACTTCTTCAAAAAGAGAAGTGATTGAAAGGTGATGCATTGGAGAAGTGAGGGTCGACCTTGAACACTTGTGTTCATGCTCATGGAAACAATGTAAATTTTTCATGGAAGTCCCAAAAAAATAATTATCCCCTTGTACAAATCCATTGTATTATAAAAATAATGTGCCAAGATTTGCCTTTAGGATGATTAGATTACTTGTTGGTATGTGCGGTGCAGAAACATAAACTTTGGCTGTAGCGCGTGAATTTTCATTTTTTATCGGAACATCAAAAGGTTATGAAACTTTTTGCACAGTATTTATATTCAAATTTTTTATTTTTTCCTAATGTTTAATAATTTTTAGAGTTACAGAAGTATGGTGAATGTTCAGATCTTTACAGACTGTCCTGTTTTCACAGATTGCTGTTATAGCTTCATTATTTGCGTATGTTTGAAATCTTGTTGAGCCCCCTTTGACTTGGGGCAATAGAATTGTGATAGCATACAGTGGGTAATGTTTGACTATAATTATACAATAATTTTATAGCAGTACATGATGGGATTTTACTGGCATATTCACTAACCCCGCCACTAAAAGTTCAGCTAAGTTTTGTGTGGATGAAGTGATCAAAGATCAAGGAGGACTAGATATGAGGATAAGGAAGAGAGGCAAGAGCTCAAGCTTGGGGATTCCCAAGGCACCCCAAGTAAATATTCAAGGAGACTCAAGTGTCTAAGCTTGGGGATGCCCTGGAAGGCATCCCATCTTTCTTGAACAAGTATCGGTATGTTTTCGTCTTTGTTTCATTCATGTGATATGTGTGAATCTTGGAGCGTCTTTTGTGTTTAGTTTTCATTTTTATTTTATGCACCATGCTAGTATGAGATAGTCCATGGTTGATTTATAGAATGCTCATTGCACTTCACTTATATCTTTTAAGTATGGCTTTATAGAATGCTTCACGTGCATCACTTATATCATTTGAAGTTTGGATTGCCTGTTGCTCTTCACATAGAAAACCGTTATTTGTAGAATGCTCTTTTTCTTCACTTACTTACTAGAGCATGATCTTTTGTAGAAAGAATTGAACTCTCATGCTTGACTTATATCTATTTCAAGAGTCAATAGGAATTGGTCATTTGCATGGTTAGTCGTAAAATCCTACATAAGACTTGTGGATTACTGAATATGATATGTTTGATTCCTTGCAATAGTTTTGTGTTATAGAGATGGAATGTGAGGGAGGTACTAGTAAATGGTTGTGGTTAGTAAGAATATTGGTGTTAAGGTTTGTGATTCCCAAAGCATGCATGTATAGTATCCCGTTATGATATGAAGTTGGAGCATGATTTATTATTGATTGTCTTCCTTATGAGTGGCGGTTGGGGGCGAGCGATGGTCTTTTCCTACCAATCTATCCCCTAGGGGCATGTGTAGTAGTACTTTGCTTCGAGGGCTAATAAAGTTTTGCAATAATTATATGAGTTCTTTATGACTAACGTGAGTCCATGGATTGTACGCACTCTTACCTTTCCGCAATTTGCTAGCCTCTATGGTGCCGTGCATTGCCCTTTCTCACCTCGAGATGTGGTGCAAACTTCGCAGGTACATCCAAACCCCGTGATATGATATGCTCTATCACACATAAGCCTTATTATATCTTTCTCAAAATAGCCACCATACCTACCTATTATGACCTTTCCATAGCCATTCCGAGATATATCGCCATGCAACTTCCACCGCTTCTGTTTTGATGACTTGAGCATTCATTGTCATATTACTTTGGATGATCATATTGCTGACATAGTATTTGTCGGTCAAACACCGTTCATCATTTTTCATACATGTTACACTAGATCATTGCACGTCTTGGTACACTGCCAGAGGCATTCATATAGAGTCATATTTCGTTCTAGGTATCGAGTTGTAATTTTTATTTCTTTTGAGTTGTAAGTAAATGGAAGTGTGATGATCATCATTATTCATTATTAGAGCATTGTCCCAGTGAGGAAAATATGATGGGGACTATGATTCCCCCACAAGTCGGGATGAGACTCCGGACAATGAGAGAGAAAAAGAAAAAGAAGAAAAAGAAGAAAAAAAGAAAAGAAAAAAGAAAAAGAGAGAGAAGGGGCATTGTTACTATCCTTTACCACACTTGTGCTTCAAAGGAGCACCATGTTTTCATATAGAGAGTCTCCTATTTAGTCACTTTCATATACTAGTGGGAATTTTTCATTATAGAACTTGGCTTGTATATTTCGATGATGGGCTTCCTCAAATGCCCGAGGTCTTCATGAGCAAGCAACTTAGATGCACACCCACTTAGTTTCATATTGAGCTTTCATACACATATAGCTCTTAGTGCATCTGTTGCATGGCAATCCTTACTCCTCGCATTGATATCAATTGATGGGCATCTCCATAGCCCGTTGGTTAGCCGCGTCGATGTGAGACTTTCTTACTTTTTGTCTTCTCTATATTTACCTCTATCATCATACTCTATTCCACCCATAGTGCTATATCCATGGCTTGCGCTCATGTATTGCGTGAGGGTTGAAAAGGCTAAAGCGCGTTAAAAAGTATGAACCAATTGCTCGGCTTGTCAACGGGGTTGTGCATGATCAATACTTTGTGTTAAGAAGACAGAGCATGACAAGACTATATGATTCTGTAGGGATAGCTTTCTTTAGCGTTGATATTCTGAAAGACATGATTGTTTGTTGGAATGCCTGAGTATTGATGTCTTTATGTCAAATTATAGACTATTGCTTTGAATCACTTATGTCTTAATATTCATGCCATGATTAGATATATGATCAAGATTATGCTAGATAGCATTCCACATCAAAAATTATCTTTTTTTATCATTTACCTGCTCAAGGACGAGTAGGAATTAAGCTTGGGTATGCTGATACGTCTCCGTCGTATCTATAATTTTTTATTGTTTCATGCCATTATTATACAACTTTCACATACTTTTGGCAACATTTTATATGATTTATTGGACTAACCTATTGATCCAGTGTCCAGTGTCCAGTGCCAGTTCATGTTTGTTGCATGTTTTTTGTTTCTCAGAATATCCATATCAAACAAAGTCCAAATGCGATAATTTATTACGAAGAATTATTTTGGAATATTTATGATTTTTGGGAGGTGGAATCAACACTAACGGAGGCCCGCGGCCTCCACAACCCACCAGGGTGCGTCGGGCACCCCTTGGCACGCCCATGTGTCTTGTGCCCTCCCAGTAAGTCGGTTGGGGCCCTTCTTCGGGCACAAGGAAGATAATTTATGGAAAAAATTGTGTAAAAATTTCAGCGCAATCGGAGTTACGGATCTCTGAGAATTTGAAAAATGGTGGAGGGCCAGAAAACAGGAATGCGAAACAGAAGAGAACAGAGGGATAGATCGAATCTCGAAGGGGCTCCCGCCCCTCCGCCACCATGGAGGCCATGGACCAGAGGGGGAACTCTCCTCCCATCTAGGGGGAGTGCTACCTCTTGAGCACTGCGTTGGTTTTCCCCGAAGAGGAAGGGATGATGCAGCAAAGTAACGTAAGTATTTCCCTCATTTTTTGAGAACCAAGGTATCAATCCAGTAGGAGGCTATGCGTGAGTCCCTCGTACCTGCACAAAACAAATAAATCCTCGCAACCAACGCGAATAGGGGTTGTCAATCCCTACACTACCACTTACGAGAGTGAGATCTGATAGATATGATAAGATAATATTTTTGGTATTTTTTGTGATAAATATGGAAAGTAAAATAAAGGCAAAGTAAAGAGCAAAGGAAATAACTAAGTAGTAGGAGATTAATATGATGAAGATAGACCCGGGGGCCATAGGTTTCACTAGTGGCTTCTCTCGAGACCATAAGTATTCTACGGTGGGTGAACAAATTACTATTGGGCAATTGACAGAATTGAGCATAGTTATGAGAATATCTAGGTATGATCATGTATATAGGCATCACGTCCGAGACAAGTAGACCGACTCCTGCCTGCATCTACTACTATTACTCCACTCATCGACCGCTATCCAGCATGCATCTAGAGTATTAAGTTAAAAACAGAGTAACGCCTTAAGCAAGATGACATGATGTACAGGGATAAACTCATGCAATATGATGAAAACCCCATCTTGTTATCCTCGATGGCAACAATACAATACGTGCCTTGCTGCCCCTATTGTCACTTGGAAAGGACATCGCAAGATTGAACCCAAAGCTAAGCACTTCTCCCATTGCAAGAAAGATCAATCTAGTAGGCCAAACCAAACTGATAATTCGAAGAGACTTGCAAATAAAACCAATCATACATAAAAGAATTCAGAGAAGATTCAAATATTGTTCATAGATAGACTTGATCATAAACCCACAATTCATCGGTCTCAACAAACACACCGCAAAAAGAAGATTACATCGAATAGTTCTCCACAAGAGAGGGGGAGAACATTGTATTAAGATCCAAAAAGAGAGAAGAAGCCATCTAGCTAATAACTATGGACCCGTAGGTCTGAGGTAAACTACTCACACTTCATCGGAGGGGCTATGGTGTTGATGTAGAAGCCCTCCGTGATCGATGCCCCCTCCGGCGGAGCTCTGGAACAGGCCCCAAGATGGGATCTCATGGATACAGAAAGTTGCGGCGGTGGAATAAGGTTTTTGGCTCTGTATCTGATCGTTTGGGGGTACATAGGTATATATAGGAGGAAGGAGTATGTTGGTGGAGCAACAGGGGGGCCACGAGGGTGGAGGGCGCGCCTGGGGGGGTAGGCGCGCCCCCCTACCTCGTGGCCTCCTCTTTTGTGTCTTAACGTAGGGTCCAAGTCTCCTGGGTCTTGTTCGTTGAGAAAATCACGTTCCCAAAGGTTTCATTCCGTTTGGACTCCGTTTGATATTCCTTTTCTTCGAAACCCTAAAACAGGCAAAAAAAACAGCAATTCTGGGATAGCCCTCCGGTTACTAGGTTAGTCCCAAAAATAATATAAAAGTGGATAATAAAGCCCAATAATGTCCAAAACAGTAGATAATATAGCATGGAACAATCAAAAATTATAGATACGTTGGAGGCGTATCAAGCATCCCCAAGCTTAAGTCCTGCTCATCCTCGAGTAGGTAAATGATAAAAACAGAATTTTTGATGCGGAGTGCTACTTGGAATAAATTTAATGTAATTCTTCTTAATTGTGGTATGAATATTCAGATCCGGAAGATTCAAGATAAAATATTAATATTGGCATAAAAATAATAATACTTCAAGCAGACTAACAAAGCAATTATGTCTTCTCAAAATAACATGGCCAAAGAAATTTGTCCCTACAAAATCATATAGTCTGGCTATGCTCCGTCTTCACCACACAAAATATTTAAATCATGCACAACCCCGATGACAAGCCAAGCAATTGTTTCATACTTTTGGTGTTCTCTAACTTTTTCAATTTTCATGCAATACATGAGCGTGAGCCATGGACATAGCACTTATAGGTGGAATAGAATGGTGGTTGTGGAGAAGACAAAAAGGGACAAGATAGTCTTACATCAACTAGGCGTATCAACGGGCTATGGAGATGCCCATCAATAGATATCAATGTGAGTGAGTAGGGATTGCCATGCAACGGATGCACTAGAGCTATAGGTGTACGAAAGCTCGAAAAGATACTAAGTGGGTGTGCATCCAACTTGCTTGCCCATGAAGACCTAGGGCAATTTGAGGAAGCCCATCATTGGAATATACAAGCCAAGTTCTATAATGAAAAATTCCCACTAGTATATGAAAGTGACGAAATGAGAGACTCTCTACCATGAATATCATGGTGCTACTTTGAAGCACAAGTGTGGTAAAAGGATAGTAGCATTGTCCCTTCTCTCTTTTTCTCTCCTTTTTTTATTTGGGCATTTTCTCTTTTTTTGCCCTCTTTTTTTGTTATTTTTAGTCCGGAGTCTCATCCCGACTGTGGGGGAATCATAGTCTCCATCATCCTTTCCTCACTGGGACAATGCTCTAATAATGATGATCATCATACTTTTATTTTTCTTACAACTCAACAATTAGAACTCGATACTTAGAACAAAATATGACTCTATATGAATGCCTCCGGCGGTGTACCGGATATGCAATGACTCATGAGTGACATGTATGAAAGAATTATGAACGGTGGCTTTGCCACAAATACGATGTCGACTACATGATCATGCTAAGCAATATGACAATGATGGAGTGTGTCATAATAAACGAAACAGTGGAAAGTTGCATGGCAATATATCTCGGAATGGCTATGGAAATGCCATAATAGGTAGGTATGGTGGCTGTTTTGAGGAAGGTATATGGTGGGTGTATGATACCGGCGAAAGATGCGCGGTATTAGAGAGGCTAGCAAAGGTGGAAGGGTGAGAAAAGTGTGTATGATCCATGGACTCAACATTAGTCATAAAGAACTCATATACTTATTGCAAAAACCTACAAGTTATCAAAGCAAAGTATTACGCGCATGCTCCTAGGGGGATAGATTGGTAGGAAAAGACCATCGCTCGTCCCTGACCGCCACTCATAAGGAAGACAATCAAAAAATAAATCATGCTCCGAATTCATCACATAACAGTTCACCATACGTGCATGCTACGGGAATCACAAACTTTAACACAAGTATTCTTCAAATTCACAACTACTCAACTAGCACAACTTTAATATCACCATCTTCATATCTCAAAAACAATTATCAAGCATCGAACTTCTCATAGTATTCAACACACTCATAAGAAAGTTTTATTATTAATCTTGTATACCAAGCATATTAGGATTTTAAGAAAATTACCAGGCTATTAAAGACTCTCAAAATAATCTAAGTGAAGCATGAGAGATCAATAGTTTCTATAAAACAAATCCACCACCGTCCTCTAAAATATATAAGTGAAGTACTAGAGCAAAACTACATAACTCAAAAGATATAAGCGAAGCACATAGAGTATTCTAACAAATTCCAAATCATGTATGGATCTCTCAAAAGGTGTGTACAGCAAGGATGATTGTGGTAAACTAGAAAGTAAAGACTCAAATCATACAAGACGCTCCAAGCAAAACACATATCATGTGGCGAATAAAAATATAGCTCCAAGTAAAGTTACCAATAGAAGTAGACGAAAGAGGGGATGCCTTCCGGGGCATCCCCAAGCTTTGGATTTTAGGTGTCCTTATATTATCTTGGGGGTGCCATGGGCATCCCCAAGCTTAGGCTCTTGCCACTCCTTGTTCCATAATCCATCAAATCTTTACCCAAAACTTGAAAACTTCACAACACAAAACTTAAAGTAGAAAATCTCGTGAGCTCCGTTAGCGAAAGAAAACAAAAGACCACTTCAAGGTACTGTAATGAACTTATTCTTTATTTATATTGGTGTTATACCTACTGTATTCCAACTTCTCTATGGTTTATAAACTATTTTACTAGCCATAGATTCATCAAAATAAGCAAACAACACATGAAAAACAGAATCTGTCAAAAACAGAACAGTCTGTAGTAATCTGTAGCTAGCGCAAGATCTGGAACCCCAAAAATTCTAAAATAAATTGCTGGACGTGAGGACTTTATCTATTAATCATCTGCAAAATGAATTAACTAAATATCACTTTCCAAATAAAAATGGCAGTAGTTCTCGTGAGCGCTAAAGTTTCTGTTTTTTACAGCAAGTGTAACAAGACTTTCCCCAAGTCTTCCCGACGGTTCTACTTGGCACAAACACTAATTAAACACAAAAAACACAACCAAAACAGAATCTAGATAAATTATTTATTACTAAACAGGAGCAAAAAGCAAGGAATAAAAATAAAATTGGGTTACCTCCCAACAAGCGCTATCGTTTAACGACCCTAGCTAGGCATAACAAGCAAGGATAGATCTAGGTATTGCCATAATAGTAAGATAGATTATTAAAACTCTTTTCATATTCTCTACGTTCGGCAGCAAGTTTTCTTTGAGGAAAACAAAAGTAATCGAAAGGGCCAAATTTAATGGGACAAAAGTCCCCAAGATCAACCTTGGGAGGTATAGGTTCCTCCTTTGGTCCTTCATATTGCACAACCAATTCATCATTATAAGCATTCTTTTGACAGAACTTTGTGAGCCTATATTCAAGAGAATATCCTAGTTCATTATTTTGAATAGCCAAATCATCATTAAGTTCAGAAATTCTATCAATTAAAACATTGGTAGGAACCCTTTTTCTAAGATTTTCATTGAAAGCAACATAGTCTAGAGATTGAAAATGCATTATTTCTTTTTGATTAAAGAGGATAGCCTCTATGGGAGGACGACAAGCGTCCACCCTGTAATGAGCAAAGATTTCTTTGGCCTCTTTTATTATGAATCTAAACTCATGAGCCAAAAAGATAGTAGCGGCACGCTTAACAGAAGAATGCTCAATATTAGAAAATTCCAGGAAAATCCTTTGTATGCAAGGATGCATGTGCATGAATTGTCTTTCAAGTTCAACTACAAGCATGGCAATAATGTCCGCAAGACTACTAGTTCTATGAAGGATAGAACTACCCATAGAAGCTAAAGCACCGGCACAAGTAAAGAAATCTTGAATAACTCCTTTTCCAATAATATTACCACTACCAACACGGATATTTTTGTATGTAAGATGGGTGGTTCTTTAGCAGGAGCATCAGAATTTTTCATGATATTATTATTGTCCGTATCGATAATAATTTCCCCAATTTCAGACATAGAGGCAGAAGGTAAAGGACTAGCCATAACGACAAGCATGCAAACTAACACACAAGCAAACAAAAAGCAAGCGGGCAAAAAGAGGCAAATAGAGAAAGAGATGGAGGATAGAGAGAGAGGGCGAATAAAACGGCAAGGGTGAAGTGGGGGAGAGGAAAACGAGAGGCAAATGGCAAATAATGTAATGCAGGAGATAAGGGTATGTGATGGGTACTTGGTATGTTGACTTTTGCGTAGACCTCCCCGGCAACGGCGCCAGAAATCCTTCTTGCTACCTCTTGAGCACTGCATTGGTTTTCCCCGAAGAGGAAGGGATGATGTAGCAAAGTAATGTAAGTATTTCCCTCAGTTTTTGAGAACCAAGGTATCAATCCAGTAGGAGGCTACGCGCGAGTCCCTCGTACCTGCACAAAACAAATAAATCCTCGCAACCAATGCGAATAGGGGTTGTCAATCCGTACACGGCCACTTACGAGAGTGAGATCTGATAGATATGATAAGATAATATTTTTGGTATTTTTTGTGATAAAGATGCAAAGTAAAATAAAGGCAAAGTAAAGAGCAAAGGAAATAACTAAGTAGTAGGAGATTAATATGATAAAGATAGACCCGGGGGCCATAGGTTTCACTAGTGGTTTCTCTCGAGAGCATAAGTATTCTACGGTGGGTGAACAAATTACTATTGAGCAATTGACAGAACTGAGCATAGTTATGAGAATATCTAGGTATGATCATGTATATAGGCATCACGTCCGAGACAAGTAGACCGACTCCTGCCTGCATCTACTACTATTACTCCACTCATCGACCGCTATCCAGCATGCATCTAGAGTATTAAGTTAAAAACAGAGTAATGCCTTAAGCAAGATGACATGATGTAGAGGGACAAACTCATGCAATATGATGATGAAAACCCCATCATCCTCGATGGAAACAATACAATACGTGCCTTGCTGCCCCTACTGTCACTGGGAAAGGACACCGCAAGATTGAACCCAAAGCTAAGCACTTCTCCCATTGCAAGAAAGATCAATCTAGTAGGCCAAACCAAACTGATAATTCGAAGAGACTTGCAAAGAAAACCAATCATACATAAAAGAATTCAGAGAAGATTCAAATATTGTTCATAGATAGACTTGATCATAAACCCACAATTCATCGGTCTCAACAAACACACCGCAAAAAGAAGATTACATTGAATAGTTCTCCACAAGAGAGGGGGAGAACATTGTATTGAGATCCAAAAAGAGAGAAGAAGCCATCTAGCTAATAACTATGGACTCGTAGTTCTGAGGTAAACTACTCACACTTCGTCGGAGGGGCTATGGTGTTGATGTAGAAGCCCTCCGTGATCGATGCCCCCTCCGGTGGAGCTCCGGAACAGGCCCCAAGATGGGATCTCGTGGATACAGAAAGTTGTGGCGGTGGAATTAGGTTTTTGGCTCCGTATCTGATCGTTTGGGGGTATGTAGGTATATATAGGAGGAAGGAGTACGTCGGTGGAGCAACAGGGGGCCCACGAGGGTGGAGGGCGCGTCTGGGGGGTAGGCGCGCCCTCCTACCTCGTGGCCTCCTCTTTTGTGTCTTGACGTAGGGTCCAAGTCTCATGGGTCTTGTTCATTGAGAAAATCACGTTCCCGAAGGTTTCATTCCGTTTGGACTCCGTTTGATATTCCTTTTCTTTGAAACCCTAAAACAGGCAAAAACAGCAATTCTGGGCTGGGCCTCTGGTTAATAGGTTAGTCCCAAAAATAATATAAAAGTGGATAATAAAGCCCAATAATGTCCAAAACAGTAGATAATATAGCATGGAGCAATAAAAAATTATAGATACGTTGGAGACATATCAGGGAGGCCAAGGAAGAATAAGAAGGAGGGGGCTCTCCCCCCCCCCCTCTCTCCTGGTGGCACCGGAGTGCTGCCGGGGCAAGGATCATGATGGCGATCTATATCAACAATCTTGCTACCATCAACACCAACTCTCTCCCCCTCTATGAGCGGTGTAACCTCCCTTCTCCCTGCTGTAATCTCTAATTAAACATGGAACTCCATATATTATTCCCCAATGATATTTGGCTATCCTATGATGTTTGAGTAGATTCATTTTGTCCTATGGGTTAATCGTGATCTTGGTTGGTATGACTGTATATTTTATTTTTGGTGCTGTCCTACGGTGCCCTCTGTATCGCGCAAACGGAGGGATCCCCGCTGTAGGGTGTTGCCATATGTTCATGATTCGCTTATTGTCGGTTGCAGGGGTGACAGCAGCCTAAACACGGATAAGTGGGTTGTTGCGTATGGGAGTAAAGAGGACTTGATACTTAACGCTATGGTTAGGTTTCACGGCCTTAATGATCTTTAGTAGTTGTGGATGCTTGCTAGAGTTCCAATCATAAGTGCATATGATCCAAGTAGAGAAAGTATGTTAGCTCATGCCTCTCCCTCATATAAAATTGCATGAATGATTACCGGTCTAGTTATCGATTGCATAGGGACAAATGACTTTCTTGTCGACAAAAGCTATCCACTTTTATTACCTTGCAATTTATTCATAGTTTTGTTCTCGCAAAGTACTCGTAGTTGTATTCCTGCCAAATAGTTTTATACTTGTTCTAGGTAAAGCAAACGTCAAGTGTGCGTAGAGTTGTATCAGTGGTCAATAGAACTTGAGGGAATATTTATTCTACCTTTAGCTCCTCGTTGGGTTCGACACTCTTATTTATCGAAGAAGGCTACAAACGATCCCCTACACTTGTGGGTTATCACCCACCATCTACCGTCGTGGCCGCCACACCACCATTGAAAGCCAGGACCATCGCCCGCTCCGCCACCGCGTCTGGAAGGCGGGAGGTGGCCGTCGTGGTCGCCACCCCACTGTCGGCCACCGAGGCCAGCACCCGCTCCGCCACCGTGGCCCGAAGATGGGCGGTGGCGGTCGTGGCCGGTACCCCACCATCGGCTGTTGTGGCTGCCAGCACAAGGTCGACCGCCAGGGTCATCACCCGCTCCACCACCGCCACCCGAAGGCGGGAGGTGGAGGTGGAGTCCCACATGTGCATCAGCGACCTTGCATGCTACATCAAGTTCCTGCGGGAGGAGGAGTGCCTCGTCGAGCATGCAAAGAGTCTTACTGCAACCGTGGCCACAACACACGCCGCCGCAGAGGCGAAGAATGAGGAGATCCGTGAGGAGTCTCGTTGCTTCTAGAGGGGTCTTCTGGAGCGACAGAGGGCATTCAAGGTGAGCGTTGCTAAAGGTGCAACAGCGACGGGCACCGGATTCTAGTTGTTTAGCTCATTGATAGGCTCCTCCTCCTCTGCCTCTTACTGACCACGCTCGACATAGGAGAGGCTGCTGCAAGTAATAAAAGCCCCTCCGTAGTAGTAGTATTTAGGGGCTATTTTGTTTAGTTCATCTGACTATAGATGTAGTTGAACTATGCAACATACTTAAAATTAACTAGTCTATATAGTTGAACTAGCTATTTCAGTACGTGGTTGGCAACAATTGGGGAAAAGTTTGGTCGGTTCAGCTATCGAGTTGAATTGTTTGTATAAAGAACGACTGCTTAATCTATGAATGAAATCTATGCTTACTGAGTTTATGCAAAAATTAGATAGTGCTAGTGATTTTTAGCTGCGCAATGTTACAAGGTTGATAAAGGGCAATGTTACTAGATCAAAAAATGTTAATCTTTCCAGTTTGACAAATGACAATATAACCAATATGACAGATGCAAATCTTACCAAATTGTCTGTATGTGGTTGCACACAGGTTATCTGAAAAAATCGTTTGCGTTGAAGGGATGTACAAATCCCGCATGTCAGATTTTCTCTTGGCTTAGCGGCAAAGGAACCATAGCTCTCGCTTTGCATACCGTCTACAATCTGAACTGTTTGTGATGATGAGATGCACAAATCCTACGTGGCAAATTTTCCCTTGGCTTACTGGGGAAGACCATAGCTCTCTCTTTGCATACGGGTGCTCTATCTAAAACATTTGCGATGAAGAGCTGCACAAATGCTCGGCACATTTTCCCTTGGCTTATTGGAGAAGCTACCAGTTTGCATATGGGTGTTCTATCTAAAATGTTTGCGATGAGTGTATTAAATTTAAAAACCATTGATGTTTTTTTAAATCGTTTGATAAGTCTGTATATTCAGAGAGAAAAACACAAGTTTGTTCAAACCATGTGTTTCATTCAGTCACACTGCGACTTTATGTTCATACGATGGAGATATAGTATTAAAACCAAAAAAGTAATTCTGGGGACGGCGTGGGCGGCGCGCCGTGCCGGCGTTATCGTTGTCGTCCTTCGGGACGCCGTTGTTGAAGTCTTCAAGGCAGCACAAAATGTTCTTCACTTGGCAATCGAACATCACGTCGTTGTGCAATCGAAGGGCGGGGCACGGGAGGAAGGCAACTCGCAGCGCTACGAGGTAGTGGTCGATGGCGACGTCCCATGACACTGAGGGGGCGCACACACGTGCATGGGCGCGGCGGGTGCAGGAAAACGCACGGGGACCGGCGCCATGGTGGGTGCAGCTCACCCCATGCGTTCGGTTTATTCAGTTTACATGGTTCAGTTTATACGGTTTTTCGGTTTGTACGGTATTAATACTTCGGTAAATACGGTATGAAATTAAAATACGGTTCGGTTTCGGTATATACCAAATTATTTCGGTATGGTTTCGGTATATACCATAAAAACCAAAGCTGACGCGAATTTGAAAATGACGTAATAATAATTTGCAAATTTATGACTCAAAACACATACTATTTTACACAAATAGTATATGACTATATATATAAGTATATATGCATGCATTAATTCATCTGTTGATGGTCATGGACGTGCTTAGCATTTTAAAAAGAGAAAAATGACTATGTTACAAGAAAATTTTACATGCTTATTAGTGAATTTGACTGATGTACAAGAAAAATGACAACTTGTATGGTTGTTCATCTCAAGAAATATAAATTTATTTTTACTTCGGTTTATTCGGTTAACCGTTTGGTTTTTCGGTATATACCATAAAAACCAAAGTTCAAATCGGTATGAAAAGTTCATACCATACCGAAACCAGAAACCATAAAAACCATAAAATCGGTTCAGTTCGGTTTATTTTCGGTATGGTTTTTCGGTTCGGTTTTGAAATGCACAGGGTGAGGTGCAGCGGCACGCATGGGCACGGGCACGGGCGCTGGCATGTACATAAGATCACGCGGATCTGCGGGGACCTCGCTGACGCCAACGTCTTCCAGCTCTGCGATAGTGCTCGGCGACCAGCCCGTCAATGTTACGAGGATGGTCGCTGGCGTGGGAGCAGGATGGGAGCTGGGACGGGCGCGGGGGCAACAACGGTTGCGGCCAGCTCATTCAGGGCCATGTCCATGAGGCCCCATTCCTCCTTATTTTCTATCTCGTCTGGCTCGGACTCGACTTCAACAAACTGGAACACTAGTGGCAGATGATCCTTCTGTGCCATGGCCTTGGTGGAGGTCTATGAGGGGAATGGGAGGCGAACAGTAAGGTCGTATTAAATAGTGGCTCGGGCGCCATTAATGGAGAGGATGCGAGCAAGGTGGGCGACCATGGAAGTCAATGTTGGGGAACACAGTAATTTCAAAATTTTCCTACGCACATGCAAGATCATGGTGATGCATAGCAATGAGAGGGGAGAGTGTCATCCATGTACCCTCGTAGACCGTTAGCGGAAGCGTTATGAGAACGCGGGTGATGTAGTCGTACGTCTTCACGATCCAACCGATCCAAGTACCGAACGTACGGCACCTCCGAGTTCAGCACACGTTCAGCTCAGTGACGTCCCACGAACTCCAATCCAGCAGAGCTTTGAGGGAGAGTTCCATCAGCACGACGGCGTGATGACAGTGATGATGATGCTACCGACGCAGGGCTTCGCCTAAGCACCGCTACGATATGACCGAGGTGGATTATGGTGGAGGGGGGCACCGCACACGACTAAAAGATCAACTGATCAACTTGTGTGTTCTCTAGGGTGCCCTCCTCCCCATGTATATAAAGGAGGAAGGGGAGGTCGGTTGGCCTCTCTAGGCGCACCAAAGGGGGGAGGAATCCTCCTCCTAGTAGGAGTAGGATTCCTCCTTTCCTAGTCCTACTAGGAGGGGGAAGGAAGGAGAAGGGGAGGAGAAGGAAAGAGGGGGCGCAGCCCCTCCCCTAGTCCAATTCGGACTAGGCCCATGGGGGGGCGCGGCCAGCCCTCGTGGCTTCTCCTCTTTTTCGCTTAAAGCCCAATAAGGCCCATATGTACTCCCATATTCCCGTAACTCCGAAAAATACCTGGATCACTCGGAACCTTTTCGATGTCTGAATATACCCTTCCAATATATCGATCTTTACAGGTCAATCATTTCGAGACTCCTCGTCATGTCCCTGATCTCATCCGGGACTCCGAACAACCTTCGGTACATCAAAACACATAAACTCATAATACCAATCATCACCGAACGTTAAGCGTGCGGACCCTACGGGTTCGAGAACTATGTATACATGACCGAGACTCATTTCTAGTCAATAACCAATAGCAGAACCTGGATGCTCATATTGGCTCCGACATATTCTAAGACGATCTTTATCGGTCAAACCGCATAACAACATACGTTGTTCCCTTTGTCATCGGTATGTTACTTTCCCGAGATTCGATCGTCGGTATCTCAATACCTAGTTCAATCTCGTTACCGGCAAGTCTCTGTACTTGTTCTGTAATGCATCATCCTGCAACTAACTCATTAGTCACATTGCTTGCAAGGCTTATAGTGATGTGCATTTACCAAGAGGGCCCAGAGATACCTCTCCGACAATCGGAGTGACAAATCCTAATCTTGATCTATGCCAACTCAACAAGTACCATCGGAGACACCTGTAGAGCACCTTTATAATCGCCCAGTTACGTTGTGAAGTTTGGTAGCACACAAAGTGTTCCTCCGGTATTCGGGAGTTGCATAATCTCATAGTCAGAGGAACATCTATAAGTCATGAAGAAAGCAATAGCAACAAACTAAACTATCATCGTGCTAAGCTAACGGAATGGGTCAAGTCAATTATGTCATTCTCTAATGATGTGATCCCGTTAATCAAATGACAACTCATGTCTATGGCTAGGAAACTTAACCATCTTTGATTCAACGAGCTAGTCAAGTAGAGGCAAACTAGTGACACTCTGTTTGTCTATGTATTCACACATGTACTAAGTTTCCGGTTAATACAATTCTAGCATGAATAATAAACATTTATCATGATATAAGGAAATATAAATAACAACTTTATTATTGCCTCTAGGGCATATTTCCTTCAGTCTCCCACTTGCACTAGAGTCAATAATCTAGTTCACATCATCATGTGATTTAACACCAATAGTTCATATCTTTATGTGATTAGTTCACATCTCCATGTGACTAACACCCAAAGGGTTTACTAGAGTCAATAATCTAGTTCACATCGTTATGTGATTAACACCCAAAGAGTGATTATGTTTTGCTTGTGAGAGAAATTTAGTCAACAGGTCTGCCACATTCAGAGCTGTATGTATTTTGCAAATTTTCGATGTCTATGTCGTGGGTTTTTCATGGCAGATGTCCTCGTGAGAGGACTTAGTCGTGGAGCCATCGCTACGGGTTAGCTTAAAGGGGTTAAACCGGACAAGGGACACGAGGGGTTTTATACTAGTTCGGCCCCTTCGATGAAGGTAAAAGCCTACGTCTAGTTGTGATTGGTATTGCTAGGGTTTCGATGACCAGGGAGCAAATCCGCTTTGCCTGGCTCTCGAGTTGTTGTCTGTCGTCCCTAAACCGCTGCCGGGTCATCCCTTTATATACATAGGTTGACGTCCGCCGGTTTACAGAGTCCCGAGGCCGGATCATAAACGTGTCTGGCTCGGTCTCTATTCCTCTAACTTACAATACAAGTTACATGAAAGAGTCGGTTTACATCTATAGGCCTTAACCCGCCTTTGGGCCTTGGGCCTTCGTAAAGCGCCTCCATCCTCACGTCTTCATGGGATTCTATCTTCACGGAGCTAACCCAGCCACTCCTAGCCGGTTTACCTCCAGTAATCATATCCCCAACATTAGGCCCCAGATTGATTTGAACTTGTTCATGTCAATCTTCAATACTTAGAAAAATTCTTGCCTTGGCACCTTCGTATAGATCTGGTAAACTGTCGTGATGTCATCCTTTAGATCCGTAGTAAACCGTCATGACGTCATCTATCCGTTGAAGCCGAAGATACCCTTCATTAATGAGTATCCGACCCTCGAGGCGACATCCTTATTAACTATCCATTTTAATCTCCTTGATTTACGCGCTTGTCGCTTATCGGTTCACCTTATAAATGGGCCCAAGGGTCATTCTCTTTTCCCCCCCTTCGCCTCTTCTTCCTCCTTGCGACGTCTCTGCACCCGGGCGCCGCCGCCGTCGCTGAGCTTCACCTCCGCCTCTCCATTGGCTGCTGCATCAACCTGATTGCACCAAAGAGCTGCGGCGTGCTTCCGTTGCTTCAACAGTCGCTGTAAGTCCTTTCCTTTCCCCCTTTGCAGATCTGTCTAGGGTTTCCTTGTTCTTCGCAGTTCATCGAAGTTCATCAGGGCTCCGGTGCTGCTCTTCCCTGTTCCTCCTTAGTCCATCGATAAAAAACCTGAAGCTCAATGTATTCCACGTAATGGTTTATCTTCCGCTACCACAACAAACCCTTATGCGCATAAAAACTGATCTGGTCTTTTGTGAACTCCTTCGGGACCAACCCTTTTTAGGTCTAAATCTTTTTGATTTCCTGTCTTACAGTAGATCCGAAATTTCCCTGCAACCTTGCGGAATCTGTTTTACCTTACTTAGTCATTTTTACCTTAGATCTGTATCCTCTTTATCACATAGGCGGTTTACCTTTGTAAAAGCAATCTATCACATACCATTAGTCCCCTGGTGAACCGGCAAGCCTTTTTACCTCCGTTGTTACACTCCAGCTTAACAACATGTGTATACCTTTGTTCTGATATTGCCTTGTCATTCATTATTGTATCAGCCTCCGGTTTACGCAATTTACATACCTATATATCTTTATTCCGTCGCATCTTATATATCACCATGAATGATTTGTAAACCGGTATTTCCTTTCAGCTTTTCGCTTGCAATGGCCAAACAGTTTTACGCTTGTAACTGGGCTCCTTCCCGGGTTACCGAAGAGCAGCTTAACGGAATGGTCAGAATTGGTACCTTGCCAAGAAAGAATGAGATCCGGTGGCGAGTTCCTGGATCGGAGAATCCTCCTACCCCTAAGCAAGGTGAGGTAGTGGTATTTGTTGACCACATAGGTCGTGGTTTCAAACCGCCAGGGTCAAAGTTTTTCTGGGATGTGCTTGCCAGTTTCCAGCTCCACCCCCAAGATATTGGACCTAACTCAGTATCCAATATATGCAATTTCCAAGTCTTGTGTGAAGTGCACTTACAAGAGGAACCAACTGCTGAGCTATTCCGGGATTTCTTCCATCTAAACCGGCGCACTGAACTTGTAGATGGACCCAACACTGAACTTGGTGGCATCTCTATTCAAAAAAGAAAAGAGGTGGAATTCCCTCATGCCAAGCTGCACAGTCACCCCAAAGAGTGGAACCAAACTTGGTTCTACTGCCAAGATACTTCCCGTGAAGACGAGAACCCTCTGTTGGGTTATCGTGCCCACCGGCTTTCCAACACTCACCCACTGCCGCAACGTCTAAGTGCCCACGAACGGGCCTTTTATGCCCCTCAACTCGCCAAGCTCAGAGCCTTTATGGCCAACGGTTTATCAGGCGTCGACTTTGTACGTTGCTGGATATCCTGGAGCATCTTGCCATTAAGTCGCCACTCTGGTTTAATGTGTAAGTACACTGGTGAAGTACAAGACTCCCAACGTCACATCAACATTCAGTTAACTGATGAAGAAGTCACTGAGGGTGTTAAGAAGATTTTGAACGAATCGGAATCTGTCTGTCGCCAAACCGGCTTAAACCCCTTTTACGCAAAAAAACAAACCACCAGTTGTAAGTACTGTCCTTCCTTTTTACCCTTGATATCTTTTTAGACTGTTCAATCTGTGAATATCCTTCTACTCGTTTATAAACAGGGTGATGATCCATTCTGGAAGAGGAAACCTGCAGAAAAAGCGGCAAAGCCTTCCCGCCCCAAAACAAAAACCGTCAAGAAAACCTCAAAGCGGAAGGCAGCTGAGCGTATCAGCATGGAACTGGATGATGATACAGATGAACCGGAAGTTGAGGTAGAGCTTGATTCACTTGGTTCCCTTTTTATGCATCTCATTAACAATGATATTTGTCAGGAGGGCGCGGAAGGCTGCCAAGCTGACGATGTAGAGGTAATTGTCCTTTCCTCCGGTTCAGACTCTCTGCCAACACAAAAAATCCGTCAAGCGATCCGGAAAGTAAGCTTTTCACATCCTCTTGCTCACTTGGATACAACATTTATTTTGAAGAAGCAGCAGCACGAGGCTCGCCGCACAACCCGGCACAGCGGCCAAAAGGTCACCTCGGCTGGTTTACCTGACACCCCGGTTCGAAAGCGCCGATTTGAGGTCTCACCTCCTTCTGACAATTCTTATCCCAAGGCAGGTTATTTCCGACAACCTCTTAATCCATCCGATTCAAATTATTAGGTGACACCTCCCTCATCTTCTGGCGAGTCAACAGCAACCCAACTTCCTCCCCTCAAAACTGTAGCTGGGTAAGTACTTAAACCCCTTCTTTGATTGCTTCCATACTTTGTATACTATGCTTAACTTTCACATCTTTTTCTGTTTTAAGAGCCAAGGCTAGACCCAGCAAAAAGGCTCGGGTGAATAATCCATCTGAAGACCAGGCGGCTCATGAACCGGAGCAAACGGTTGAACCGGAACAAGCTATGGAACCGGAGGGTCCCAATCCTGAAGCTACCTTTGATGAACCACCCCCTCAGGATCACAATATCGATGAAGCACCAGAAGTTGATACTGCTGTGCCTAATGCTGAACCGGCAGATCCAATCCGGGCTAGTCCGGTGAGAGCTACTGAAACTCCATCAACTCCAGAAAAAGCTGCTGGAGATAAAGAAGGTGATGTTACCATTACTGGTACTGGTCACACTTCGCCTGGCCGTCCTGTAATCTTGGCCCAACATAGTGCCAAGGAAGAGTGTGTTGCCATGGAAAAAGGCAAATGGAGCACTGACTTGTCAAGCTACGCCCATCTCAGCACTCAAGAACTCCACTCCGGTTTTCTAAACCGTCTGCACTCAAACCGAGATTATGAAGCCGGTTTGGTGAACTTGATGAAAGAGCGCTACGAGGTATTTTCATCACTTTCCTTTCTTAAATACAAAGTACAAGCATCAACCCAAGTAGCCCCCAAGGGCCGGTTTATGATGACAATCATAAACCGGGACTTTATAAGACATGAACTGTTACAAACTTGTCCTCCATATACCAACTGATCGTTTGAAGCAAATCAGACGTGATCATTATATTCCTGTAATTTTTCGCCTGTGTAGCCCCCAAGGGCCGGTTTAGCTTTGCGAGGTAAACCGGGTCTTCCACCAATGCGTCAACTTTGAACAGAAGTACATTAGCCCCCAAGTGTTAAGGATAATGCTTGCATTGTACTTGAGACTTGTGAGAAATATGTTGATGATAGAACAAATAGGCATTAAATATGCAAGGCTTTTCATGGGCTGCCAGGCCCTAAATCAAGGCTTTTCATGGGCTGCCAGGCCCTAAATCGAGGCTTTTCATGGGCTGCCAGGCCGCTGAGTTAAACCATTTTGCAAAGCCTTTTAAGATGGACCTCAATCTTTACCCAATCATCGTTTTAACTTTGACAAGTTCAGGGTCCATGGGATTGACTTGTCAAACGTTCGATGGGTCATACCAGGTTTTAGGTGAATACACCTGGCTTCCAAGCCTGGCTTGATAGCCTATTACAAGGGTACAAGCTCGTTGTTCTTTGAGAAGCAAGGAGCCCCCAGGTAATATTTGAGTTGTGCTCAGTGGTTACCTATGTTTGAGCTGTGCTTAATACAACAGACTATCTTTGGTTCCACATAATTTCCTTTTGGCTTGAAGCATATCAAGAGGTGTAGCTATGGTGTGAAGACAACCAAGCCCCCTGGTGATATCCCTTTTTGGTTTTAAACCGATCAAGAGGTGTGGCTATGGTTCGGATACGACCAAGCTCCCTAGTGGTTTTCTTTATATCTGTGTGGCTGTATAGGCCGGGTTAATAAAACGTCGCTTTGTTAGTAGAAGCTCCTGTAGGCTCACACATGATGTAAAAAGAACAGAGACCCCGCTTTATTTGAGGCTCCGGTTTATTATATAATATATACATTGTTATAAGTATGTACATAAGAAGAGTCTGTGGCTCAAGTATAGTAAGGCCGAAGAAGAGCTATATTCCATGGCCGCTTGGTCTCCTCCTCCGATTTACGTGAGTCTTTGTGCTCTCGAGCATCAATGAGGTACTATGACCCATTGTGCAGATTTTTGCTGACCACAAAAGGTCCTTCCCAAGGTGGGGATAATTTGTGCATATCAGTCTGATCCTCGATGAGCCGGAGCACCATATCGCCCTCTTGAAAAGTTATGGTCTTAACCCGACGGCTGTGATAACGTTGGAGACCTTGTTGATAAATCGTCGAACGTGCTGCTGCAAGATCATGCTCCTCATATAACAGGTCCAGTGAGTCCTGACGTGCCTTCTCATTGTTAGCTTCAACATAAGCCGCCATACGGGGTGAGTCGTGACGGATGTCACTAGGAAGAACCGCCTCTGCTCCATAAACCATGAAGAAAGGCGTGTAACCCGTAGATCTGTTAGGTGTGGTGTTGATGCTCCATAACACAGAAGGTAATTCCTCCACCCAACAACCCGGTGTCCGCTTTAAAGGAACCATAAGCCGGGGTTTAATACCTCTCAAAATTTCTTGATTTGCCCTCTCTGCTTGACCATTAGACTGGGGGTGAGCCACTGATGCTACATCAAGCCGGATGTGCTCACGTTGGCAAAATTCCTCCATCTCACCCTTTGATAGATTAGTACCATTATCAGTTATAATACTGTGTGGGAAACCAAACCGGAATATCACCTTTTTGATGAATTGAACCGCCGTGGCTGCATCACACTTACTGACTGGCTCTGCTTCCACCCACTTGGTGAACTTGTCAACTGCCACTAACAGGTGGGTCTTTTTGTCCTTGGATCTCTTAAAGGGTCCAACCATATCAAGCCCCCAAGTTGCAAACGGCCAAGTGATTGGGATCATTCTCAACTCCTGAGCCAGAACATGAGCGCGACGTGCAAATTTTTGACAACCGTCACACCTTTTGACCAAATCCTCAGCATCAGCATGAGCTGTCAACCAATAGAAACCGTGACGAAAAGCCTTAGCTACCAAGGATTTTGAACCGGCATGGTGACCACAGTCTCCTTCGTGGATTTCTCGCAAAATCTCACAACCCTCTTGAGGAGATACACAACGCTGAATTGCTCCTGTGACACTGTAACGATGTAACTCCCCATTGATTATGGTCATTGACTTGGAACACCAGATTATCTGTCGGGCCAAGATTTCATCTCCGGTAACTCGCCCCGGTTCATGTAAGCCAAGTACAGGACTGTCCAATCCGGTATGACATGCAGAGCTGCCACCAATTGGGCCTCCGGGTCAGGAATAGCCAACTCCTCCTATGTGGGTATCTTGACCGACGGATTATGCAGTACGTCGAGGAAGACATCAGGTGGCATCGGTTTACGCTGAGAGCCTAGGCGACTTAAAGTGTCCGCCGCTTCATTCTTTCGCCAGTCTATATGGTCGACTTGATAACCCTTGAAATGACCAGCCACTATGTCCACCTCTCGTCGATACGCAGCCATGAGTGGGCCCTTAGAATCCCAAGTGCCAGATACTTGTTGAGCCCACAGGTCTGAGTCATCGAAGCACTTAACCCAGCTTAAGTGTAAGTGCATCTAGTGCCACCCCTAGTTGGTTTTGGAGTATTGACGACAAACCTAGTTGAGGGACTAATGTGTTTGTGAGAATTGCAGGATAACACAGGTAGAAGTCCCTCATTGATTCGGTTTTCCTACCAGAGATGACCCCTAAAAATGTATGAAGACATTGAAGTCAAAGGTGGTATATGAAGATATTCACATTGAAGACTATGACAAGAGAAGACACCACATGAAGCCTATGGAGCTCGAAGACTTAGATCTTTCGTAGTTCTCTTTCTTCTGTGTTGAGTCATAGGAACCACCGTACTGTTAAGTGGGGTCCAAGAGAACCAGTCAGAATGACTGAAGTGATGCTTAAACAAAACCTATGTCTTCGAGTGAAGACTTTGAGAGCGAATCTTGTCCAGAGTCGGGCAAGTCAGCTTTGCTTGAAGCCCAAGTAAAGTTGTCGTGTGAGTTTGAGATCTGACCGTTGGAACACGTGTCAGTTCCTTAGTGACCCAGGGTCATTTCGGACAAATCAGGTCGGGTTGCCAAGTGGCTATAAATAGCCCACCCCCTACAACCATAAACGGTTGGCTGCTCAGATTCAGAGTACGGCTTTTGTTGTTTGAGAGCAACCCACCTCGAAGCCTTTGAGAGAGAATTCCTTGCGAGGATAAAGCCCTAACCACCCAGAGCCAAAGAGAATTAGGCATCACTTAAGTCTTCTTGTCTGTGTGATCTGAATACTTATTACACTTGACGACTGTGCATCCTCCAGCCGGTTAGGCGTCGCGTTCTGAGCATCCAAGAGACATTGTGGATTGCCGGTGAACGAAGTCTGTGAAGGTTTGGGAGTCTACCTTGAAGACTTACCAGAGTGATTGGGCGAGGTCGGTGTGACCTTAGCTCAAGGGGAATACAGTGAGGATTGGGTGTCCTGAGCTGCGTGTTCAGGACTGGGTGTCCGGGACTGTGTGTCCTAAGGTTTAAATACCTAGCCGCCCTAACCAGACGTACAGTTGTCACAGCAACTGGAACTGGTCCAACAAATCATTGTCTTCAGCGAGTCACTGGTTTCATCTTCCCTTCCCTTTACTTACTGTTACTCCTTGTGAAGTCATTGTATGTTCGCACTATCTCTTGTCTTCACTGAGTGACTGCGTGTTCTGTGTGGCTTCACAATATCTTCCTACCTGATCCTTACTACATTGCTGCTATTAGTCATTGTGCTTTCACTCTATTGAATACTTGACTATGGCTTGCCTAGTGTAGTCTACCTTCCGCTGCAGGGTAATAGGTTTATTTCTATCGTTTGTCTTCATAACTTCCACGTTTTGAAGACTTTCATAAAAATCGCCTATTCACCCCCCCCCCTCTAGTCGATATAACGCACTTTCATTAAGTTCATCTTCTTAGCCATCCGAAGACCGTGGAGTAAGGCCTCGTACTCAGCTGCATTGTTAGTACAAGGGAACATTAAGCGGAGAACATAACAAAACTTGTCACCTCGTGGGGAAGTTAATATGACTCCAGCCCCCGAGCCCTCCAATTGCCTGGACCCATCAAAGTGAATAGTCCAATAAGTGTTATCTGGCTTTTCCTCTAGTGCCTGCGACTCTGTCCAATCATTGATGAAATCCACGAGTGCTTGAGATTTGATCGTTGTGCGAGGTGGGTATTTGAGCCCGTGAGGACCAAGCTCAATAGCCCACTTGGCAATCCGGCCAGTTGCTTCTCTGTTTTGAATGATATCTCCCAGAGGGGCTGAACTGACCACTGTAATAGGATGACCCTGAAAGTAATGTTTGAGCTTCCGACTTGCCATAAACACCCCATACACCAGCTTCTGCCAATGTGGATACCTCTGCTTTGATTCGATAAGCACCTCACTGATATAATAAACCGTCCGTTGAACCGGATATTCCTTTCCAGCTTCCTTGCGCTCCACAACAATAGCCACACTAACAGCCCTGGCATTAGCAGCCACATACAACAGTAAAGGCTCTTTATCAATCGGAGCTGCAAGCACAGGTGGTTCAGCTAACTGCCTCTTCAGATCCTCAAACGCTTTATCAGCCACATCGCTCCAGACAAAATCATCCGTTTTCTTTAACATATGGTATGAAGGGATAGCTTTCTCCCTGAGACAACTTATAAACCGGCTCAAAGCCGCAATCTGGCCGGCTAAACATTGAACGTCATTGATACAAGACGGTTTAGCCAAAGACGTGATTGCTGAATTTTTTTCCGGATTAGCCTCAATGCCCCTGTTTGACACCAGAAATCCCAAGAGCTTGCTTGCCGGAACACCAAAGACACATTTGTCCGGATTGAGCATCATCTTATAAACCCGGAGGTTATCAAAGGTTTCTCTTAAGTCATCTATCAATGTTTCCTCCTTCCTGGACTTTACCACAATATCATCCACATATGCGTGAACATTGCACCCAATCTGTTTATGAAGACAATTCTGAACACAGCATTGATAAGTCGCCTGGGCACTCTTGAGCCCAAAGGGCATGGAGACATAGCAGAAGGCTCCAAAGGGAGTTATAAAAGCTAACTTCTCTTGGTCCTTAACTGCCATTTTGATCTGATGATAACCAGAATAAGCATCCAGAAAACACAAACGGTCACAACCCGCCGTAGCATCAATAATCTGATCAATACGAGGGAGGGCAAAGGGATCTGTTGGGCAAGCTTTGTTCAAATCTGTGTAATCCACACACATACGCCAAGTGTCGTTTTTCTTAAGAACCAGCACCGAATTAGCCAACCACTCCGGATGAAAGACCTCCATGATAAATCCTGCGGCCAACAGCCGAGCTACCTCCTCACCGATAGCCTTGCGCCTTTCTTCGTTGAAGCGGCGGAGAAACTGTCTGACCAGTTTGAACTTAGGATCTATATTAAGTGTGTGCTCAGCGAGTTCCCTCGGTACACCTGGCATGTCAGAAGGTTTCCATGCAAAGATGTCCCGGTTCTCACGGATGAACTCGATGAGCGCGCTTTCCTATTTGGGATCCAGGTTAGTGCTGATACTGAACTGTTTGGATGAATCGCCAGGAACAAAATCAACCATCTTGGTGTCTATGGCCGATTTAAACTTCAACGTCGGATCGTGCTCCGTAGTTGGCTTTTTCAAAGAAGTCATGTCTACCGGATCAACCTTGTCTTTATAAAACTTCAGCTCTTCCGTGGCACAAACCGACTCAGCGTAAGCCGCATCACCTTCCTCACATTCTAAAGCAATCTTCCTGCTCCCATGTACTGTGATGGTCCCCTTATGACCTGGCATCTTAAGCCGCAGATAAACATAACATGGCCTCGCCATGAACTTGGCATAAGCCGGTCGCCCAAACAGAGCGTGATACGGACTCTTGATTTTCACCACCTCAAAAGTCAATGTTTCTGACCTTGAATCATGATCATCTCCAAAGGCCACCTCTAGGGCTATCTCGCCCACTGGATATGCAGATTTACCGGGCACCACACCATGAAAAATGGTGTTCGATGGTTTAAGATTCTTATCTGTCAACCCCATACGGTGAAAGGTGTCATAGTAGAGAATATTGATACTGCTTCCCCCATCCATGAGCACCTTGGTGAACTTATACCCCCCAACTTGAGGTGCCACTACTAAAGCCAGATGACCTGGATTATCAACCCGGGGTAGGTGATCCTCCCTACTCCATAAAATGGGTTGCTCAGACCAGCGTAAATACTGAGGCACTGCCGGTTCAACAGAGTTCACGGCCCTCTTGTGAAGCTTCTGATCACACTTACACAAGCTAGTGGTGAAGACATGATACTGCCCACTATTCAACTACTTCGAATTGCTCTGATAACCCAACTGCTACTGCTGCTGATTCCCCTGATGGTTATAACCTCCCTAGTTGCCCTGGTTCCCTTGATTGCTATGTCTGGTTTGATTGCCTTGAAATCCTGAACCGGAGCTACCGCCTCCATAACCCGGCCCATGAAAACCACCTCCTGAACCACCGGGCGGTCCATTGTCGTATTGAAACATATTGGAGTTCTTGAACTCTCGCATGATATAACAATCCTTCCAAAGATGTGAAGCTGGCCTCTCCTTCGATCCATGCTTTGGACAAGGTTGATTTAACAGGCGCTCCAGATTGGGGCCTGAACCTCCGCCCCTCTGGGGTTGTTTACCCTTACGACGCTGACCGTTATCTTGAGCATTGGTGTTAGCCACAAAGTCCAAACTATTGTCTGCCTTGCGCTTACCATTGTTCCCGTGACCTGCCGGGTTATGCTGATGTCCCTTGGTGTTGCCGTTCTTCTTCCCTTTCCCCGGTTTGTCCTCCTCTGACTCAGGGTCCTTGGTATTATCTGAATCAGCATATTTAATCAAAGAGGCCATAAGCGTTGCCATATCATTGCAGTGACGTTTGAGCCTTCCTAACTTCTGTTTTAGCGGTAGAAACTGGAAATTGCCTTCCAACGTTAACACGGCTGTGTCCGCATTGATGCGATCCGGTGAATGCAGAATAGCTGAGACCCGCGTCACCCAATGGGTTGTAGACTCCCTATCCTCTTGAACACAAGCGGCTAGGTCCACAATCGACATAGGTTGCTTACAAGTATCTTTAAAATTCTGGATAAACCGGTGTTTTAACTCGGCCCATGATCCGACAGAGTTAACTGGTAAGCTCTTTAACCAAGTACGAGTTGTCCCCTCCAACATCATGGTGAAGTATTTAGCGCACACTGCTTCATCCACATCCAACATCTCCATTGCCATCTCATAACTTTCCACCCATGACTCTGGTTGCAAATCGGCGGTGTAATTGGGCACCTTACGAGGGCCTTTAAAATCCTTGGGCAGTCGCACATTACGTAAAGCGGGGGTAAGACACGGCACCCCTAAGGAACTGAAGACCACACATGGCTCCACTGAAGCGGTAGGGTGAACCGGAGTAGGTTGACGAGCTGCCAACTCGGCCTCTCGACGTGCACGACCATGATCCACCACATCCTGCTCATTATCACCTCCACCTGCCGGGTTGTGCCCTCGCGGCGAGTTACGGCGACATGCACTACTTGATACAGCCGGTTCATCTTCAACGTGATTGTTGTAGCTCTGGCTCGGGCGGCGGGTGGAATGAATCCTCTCACGACTATGCGAATAAGCCTACTATTGGTTTAAAGCTGCTTGAAGGAGCTCTCTGGCCTGTCGTGCCTCAATCGCAACGGGTGACTCGCCGTCGGTTGGAAGGGCTGCCGATCGTGAAGCGGCGGCCAAAATGTTGTCCAACAGGTTGGAGTAATGCCCCGGGGGCGTCGGAACATACTGCGGCACAATGTTGTTTTGACGAGGCGGGTCCATCATGCGCGGCTGAACCGGCGCTCCTGTTCCTGGCACCTCCGTCCGATTTAACACTAGCTGGTTACTGGTTCCTTCTCCTGGCGTGTTGAAGAGATTTCTTGGCTCATAACCCAGCGGGAGGTGCGACCGGTATCTTCTTCTCATGACTACATCTGAAGCGTTCTGATCCAGCCTAAGCCGGAAGGCCTGAGCTTCCAACTCGGCCCGTTCTGTAGCCATCCTAGCGTTCTCTGCCGCTAGGTCCACTTTTGCCTGAGTTATCTGATCTTTCACCTTTGCAATCTCTGCATTGTGCTGATCCTGGGCTGCTGCATCCACCTCCGCGGCCATCAATGTTACCAAAGCATCAAAAAATCAGACAGAACTTGAGCTGGAGGTGGCGCAGAGCCCCCTGCTCCTGCTGGCGTTGCTGTCGCTGAACCGGAGAGCATTGCCGCGGAGGTTGATGAGTGGTGCGCTGATTGTGTACTGGCCATGAAGATAGCGACCCGGTTTGGCAGATCGAGGGGGTCCGGAATACTGTTGCCATCGGAACTTCCGCTAATCCGGCCATCCTGCAACTGATACAGCGATTTGGCCTCTCCAGTTGAGGACTCGTCATCAGAGCAGACAACGGTTTCTCCATCATATGCTGGTCCATCCTCATATTCCGCTCCATGGATGACACCTACGAAAACATGCCTCGCTGCAGGCTAAACCGGGGAAGGGCTTGCACGCTGAGCCGTCTCGGTGATGTCGGTGCAGGTGTCCGGCTCAGGGCCCGGTTCGCCGATCTTGCCGATGAAGATGTGAATCCCACCAAAGGGGACCCGGTACCCGTATTCGATTGAACCAGCCTCGGGACCCCATCCTACGTCATCGATGTAGAGCTTGCCGCGACGCCTCTTCGTCATCCGGCCTACAGCGTATCCCTCGAGCCCATCGAAGCTGCCCTTCAAGAACTCGAAACCATCGTGCGATAGCCCCACGGTGGGCGCCAACTGTCGTGGGTTTGTCACGGCAGATGTCCTCATGAAAGGACTTAGTCATGGAGCCATCTCTACGGGTTAGCTTAAAGGGGTTAAACCAGACAAGGGACACGAGGGGTTTTATACTAGTTCAGCCCCTTCGATGAAGGTAAAAGCCTATGTCTAGTTGTGATTGGTATTGCTAGGGTTTCGATGACCAGGGAGCAAATCCGCTTTGCCTGGCTCTCGAGTTGTTGTATGTCGCCCCTAAACTGTTGTCGGGTCGTCCCTTTATATACATAGGTTGACGCCCGCCGGTTTACAGAGTCCTGAGGCCGGATCATAAACGTGTCCGGCTCGGTCTCTATTCCTCTAACTTACAATACAAGTTACATGAAAGAGTCGGTTTACATCTACAGGCCTTAACCCGCCTTTGGGCCTTGTGCCTTCGTAAAGCGCCTCCATCCTCACGTCTTCATGGGCTTCTATCTTCACGGAGCTAACACGGCCACTCCTAGCCGGTTTAACTCCAGTAATCATATCCCCAACAGTCTACAATGCATTGCACGGAGCTACTCTAACTAATTGCTCCCACTTTCAATATGTATCTAGATCGAGACTTAGAGTCATCCAGATCGGTGTCAAAGCTTGCATCGATGTAACTCTTTACGATGAACTCTTTGTCACCTCCATAACCGAGAAACATTTCCTTATTCCACTAAGGATATTTTTGACCGCTGTCCAGTGATCCACTCCTGGATCACTATTGTACCCTCTTGCCAAACTTATGGTGAGGTACACAATAGGTCTGGTACACAGCATAGCATACTTTGTAGAACCTATGTCTGAGGCATAGGGAATGACTTTTCATTCTCTTCCTATTTTCTGTCGTGGTCGGGTTTTGAGTCTTTACTCAACTTCACACCTTGCAACACAGGCAAGAACTTCTTCTTTGGTTGTTCCATTTTGAACTACTTCAAAATCTTGTCAAGGTATGTACTCATTGAAAATATATCAAGCGTCTTGATCTATCTCTATAGATCTTGATGCTCAATATGTAAGCAGCTTCATCGAGGTCTTTCTTTGAAAAACTCCTTTCAAACATTCCTTTATGCTTTCCAGAAAATTCTACATTATTTCCGATCAACAATATGTCATTCACATATACTTATCAGAAATGTTGTAGTGCTCCCACTCACTTTCTTTGTAAATACAGGCTTCACCGCAAGTCTGTATAAAACCATATGCTTTGATCACTTTATTAAAGCATATATTCCAACTCCGAGATGCTTGCACCAGTCCATAGATGGATCGCTGGAGCTTGCTCACTTTGTTAGCACCTTTAGGATCGACAAAACCTTCTGGTTGCATCATATACAACTCTTCTTTAAGAAATCCATGAAGAAATGTAGTTTTGACATCCATTTGCCAGATTTCATAAAATGCGGCAACTGCTAACATGATTCGGACAGACTTTTAAGCATCGATACGAGTGAGAAACTCTCATCGTAGTCAACACCTTGAACTTGTCGAAAACATTTTTGCGACAATTCGAGCTTTGTAGATAGTAACACTACTATCAGCGTTCGTCTTCCTCTTGAAGATCCATTTATTCTCAATGACTCACCGATCATCGGGCAAGTCAATCAAAGTCCATACTTTCTCTCATACATGGATCCCATCTCAGATTTCATGGCCTCAAGCCATTTCGCGGAATCTAGGCTCATCATCGCTTCCTCATAGTTCATAGGTTCGTCATGGTCAAGTAACATGACATCCAGAATAGGATTACCGTACCACTCTGGTGCGGATCTCACTCTGGTTGACCTACGAGGTTCGGTAGTAACTTGATCTGAAGTTACATGATCATCATCATTAGCTTCCTCACTAATTGGTGTAGGAGTCACAGGAACAAATTTCTGCGATGAACTACTTTCCAATAAGGGAGAAGGTACAATTACCTCGTCAATTTCTACTTTCCTCCCACTCACTTCTTTCAAGAGAAACTCCTTCTCTAGAAAGGATCCATTCTTAGCAACGAATGTCTTACCTTCGGATCTGTGATAGAAGGTGTACCCAACTATCTCCTTTTGGGTATCCTATGAAGACACATTTCTCCGATTTGGGTTTGAGCTTATCAGGATGAAACTTTTTCACATAAGCATCGCAACCCCAAACTTTAAGAAACGACAACTTTGGTTTCTTGCCAAACCACAGTTCATATGGCATCGTCTCAACGGATTTAGATGGTGCCCTATTTAATGTGAATGCAGCTGTCTCTAATGCATAACCCCAAAACTATAGTGGTAAATCAATAAGAGACATCATAGATTGCACCATATCTAATAAAGTACGGTTATGATGTTCGGACACACCATTACGCTGTGGTGTTCCAGGTGGCGTGAGTTGCGAAACTATTCTGCATTGTTTCAAATGAAGAACAAACTCATAACTCAAATATTCTGCTCCACGATCAGATCGTAGAAACTTTATTTTCTTGTTACAATGATTTTCCACTTCACTCTGAAATTATTTGAACTTTTCAAATGTTTCAGATTTATGTTTCATCAAGAAGATATACCCATATCTTACTCAAATCATCTGTGAAGGTCAGAAAATAATGATACCTGCCGCGAGCCTCAACACTCATCAGACTGCATACATCAGTATGTATTATTTCCAACAAGTCTGTTGCTCGCTTCATTGTTCCGGAGAACGGAGTCTTAGTCATCTTGCCCATGAGGCATGGTTCGCAAGCATCAACTGATTCATAATCAAGTGATTCCAAAAGCCCATCAGCATGGATTTTCTTCATGCGCTTTACACCAATATGACCTAAACGGTAGTGCCACAAATAAGCTGCACTATCATTATTAAATTTGCATCTTTTGGCTTCAATATTATGAATATGTGTATCACTATGATCGAGATTCAATAAACCATTCACCTTGGGTGTATGACCATTGAAGGTTTTATTCATGTAAACAGAACAACAATTATTCTCTGACTTTAAATGAATAACCGTATTGCAATAAACATGATCAAATCATATTCATGCTTAACGCAAACACCAAATAACATTTATTTAGGTTCAACACTAATCTCGAAAGTATAGGGAGTGTGCGATGATGATCATATCAATCTTGGAACCACTTCCAACACACATCATCACTTCACCCTTAACTACTGTCTGTTCATTCTGCAACTCCCGTTTCGAGTTACTAATGTCAGCAACTGAACTAGTATCAAATACTGAGGGGTTGCTATAAACACTAGTAAAGTACACATAAATAACATGTATATCAAATATACATTTGTTCACTTTGCCATCCTTCTTATCCGCCAAATACTTGGGGCAGTTCTGCTTCCAGTGACCAGTCCCTTTACACTAGAAGCACTTAGTCTCAGGCTTAGGTCTAGACTTGGGCTTCTTCACTTGAGAAGCAACTTGCTTGTCGTTCTTGTTGAAGTTCCCCTTCTTCCCTTTGCCCTTTTCTTGAAACTAGTGGTCTTTTCAACCATCAACACTTGATGCTTTTCTTGATTTCTACCTTCGTCGATTTCAGCACACGAAGAGCTTGGGAATCGTTTCCGTTATCCCTTGCATATTATAGTTCATCCCAAATTTCTAGTAACTTGATGATAGTGACTAGAGAACTCTATCAATCACTATTTTATCTGGAAGATTAACTCCCACTTGATTCAAGCAATTGTAGTACCCAGACAATCTGAGCACATGCTCACTGGTTGAGCTATTCTCCTCCATCTTGTAGGCAAAGTACTGTCAGAGGTCTCATACCTCTCGACATGGGCATGAGCATGAAATACCAATTTTAACTCTTGGAACATCTTATATGCTCTGTGGCGTTCAAAACATTTTTGAAGTCCCAGTTCTAAGCCATAAAGCATGGTGCACTAAACTATCAAGTAGTCATCATACCGAGCTTTACCAAACGTTCATAACGTCTGTATCTGCTCCTGCAATAGGTCCATCACCTAGCGGTGCATCAAGGACATAATTCTTCTGTGCACCAATGAGGATAATCCTCAAATCACGGAGCTAGTCAGCATCATTGCTACTAACATCTTTCAACATAGTTTTCTCTAGGAACATAACAAAAAATAAATGGGGAGCTATATCGCAAGCTATTGATCTACAACATAGATATGCAAATACTATCAGGACTAAGTTCATGATAAATTAAAGTTCAATTAATCATATTACTTAAGAACTCTCACTTAGATAGACATCCCTCTAGTCATCTAAATGATCACGTGATCCAAATCAACTAAACCATGTCCGATCATCACGTGAGATGGAGTAGTTTTCAATGGTGAACATCACTATGTTGATCATATCTACTATATGATTCACGCTCGACCTTTCGGTCTTCAGTGTTCCGAGGCCATATCTGCATATGCTAGGCTCGTCAAGTTTAACCCGAGTATTCTGCGTGTGAAAAACTGGATTGCACCTGTTGTATGTGAACGTAAAGCTTATCACACCCAATCATCACGTGGTGTCTCGGCACGATGAACTTTCGCAACGGTGCATACTTAGAGAGAACACTTATACCCTAAAATTTAGTGAGAGATCATCTTATAATGCTACCGCCGAACTAAGCAAAATAAGATACCTAAAGGATAAACATCACATGCAATCAAAATATGTGACATGATATGGCCATCATCATCTTGTGCCTTTGATCTCCATCTCCAAAACACTGTCATGATCTCTAGCGTCACCGGCATGACACCATGTTCTCCATCATCTTGATCTCTATCAATGTGTCATCACATGGTCATCTCGCCAACTATTGCTATCTCGTAGTGATAAAGTAAAGCAATTACATGGCACTTGCATCTTATGCAATAAAGAGACAACCATAAGGCTTCTGCCAGTTGCCAACAAATTCAACAAAACATGATCATCTCATACAACAATTTATATCTCATCACTTCTTGACCATATCACATCACAACATGCCCTGCAAAAACAAGTTAGACGTCATCTACTTTGTTGTTGCAAGTTTTTACGTGGCTGCTACGGGCTGAGCAAGAACCGTTCTTACCAACGCAGTATAGTGATTGCTTTTTGATCTTCAGAAAGAACCCTGTTCATTGAATCCGATTCAACTAAAGCTAGAGAAACAGACACACACTAGCCACCTGTGTGCGAAGCACGTCGGTAGAACCAGTCTCGCGTAAGCGTACGCGTAATGTCGGTCTGGCATCCAACAATGCCGCTGAATCAAGAATCAACTAGTGACGGCAAGCAATATGTATATAACCACGCCCACAACTCCTTTGTGTTCTACTCGTCCAGATAACATCTACGCATAAACCTGGCTCTGATACCACTGTTGGGGAACGCAGTAATTTCAAAATTTTCCTATGCACAGGCAAGATCATGGTGATGCATAGCAACGAGAGGGGAGAGTGTCGCCCACGTACCCTCGTAGACCGTAAGCGGAAGCGTTATGAGAACGCGGTTGATGTAGTCGTACGTCTTCACGATCCGACCGATCCAAGTACCGAATGTACGGCACCTCCGAGTTCAGCACATGTTCAGCTCGGTGACATCCCACGAACTCTGATCCAGCAGAGCTTCGAGGGAGAGTTCCGTCAACACGACAGCGTGATGACGGTGATGATGATGCTACCGACGCAGGGCTTCGCCTAAGCACCGCTACAATATGACCGAGGTGGATTATGGTGGAGGGGGGCACCGCACACGGCTAAAAGATCAACTGATCAACTTGTGTGTTCTCTAGGGTGCCCCCCTCCCCACGTATATAAAGGAGGGAGGGGAGGCCGGCTGGCCTCTCTAGGCGCGCCAAAGGGGGAAGGAATCCTCCTCCTAGTAGGAGTAGGATCCTTTCCTAGCCCTACTAGGAGGGGGAAGGAAGGGGAAGGGGAGGAGAGGGAAAGAGGGGGCGCAGCCCCTCCCCTAGTCCAATTCGGACTAGGCCCATGGGGGGCGCGCGGCCAGCCCTCATGGCTTCTCCTCTTTTTCCCTAAAGCCCACTAAGGCCCATATGTACTCCCATATTCCCGTAACTCCCCGGTACTCCGAAAAATACCCGGATCACTCGGAACCTTTCCGATGTCCAAATATAGCCTTCCAATATATCGATCTTTACGGCTCGATCATTTTGAGACTCCTCGTCATGTCCCTGATCTCATCCGGGACTTGATACGTCTCCAATGTATCTATAATTTTTGATTGTTCGATGCTATATTATATTATGTTTTGGACATTATTGGGCTTTATTATACACTTTTATATTATTTTTGGGACTAACCTATTAACCGGAGGCCCAGCCAGAATTGCTGTTTTTTTGCCTATTTTAGGGTTTCGCAGAAAAAGAATATCAAATGGAGTCTAAATGGAATAAAACCTTCAGGAACGTGATTTTCGGAACGAACATGATTCAGAGGACTTGGACCCTACGTCAAGCAATCAACGAGGAGGGCACGAGGTAGGAGGGCACGCCTACCCCCCCCCCCAGGCGCACTCTCCACCCTCATGAGCCCCGTGTTGCTCCACCGACATACTCATTCCTCCTATATATACCTACGTACCCCCAAACTACCAGATACGGAGCCAAAACCCTAATTCCACCGCCGTAACTTTTTGTATCCATGAGATTCCATCTTTGGGCCTGTTCCGGAGCTCCGCCGGAGGGGGCATCGATCACGGAGGACTTCTACATCAACACCATAGCCCCTCCGATGAAGTGTGAGTAGTTTACCTCAGACCTATGGGTCCATAGTTATTAGCTAGATGGCTTCTTCTCTCTTTTTGGATCTCAATACAAAGTTCTCCCACTCTCTTGTGGAGATCTATTTGATGTAATCTTCTTTTGCGGTGTGTTTGTTGAGACCGATGAATTGTGGGTTTATGATCAAGTTTATCTATGAACAATATTTGAATCTTCTCTGAATTCTTTTATGTATGATTGGTTATCTTTGCAAGTCTCTTCGGATTATCAGTTTGGTTTGGCCTACTAGATTGATCTTTCTTGCAATAGGAGAAGTGCTTATCTTTGGGTTCAATCTTGCGGTGTCCTTTCCCAGTGACAGTAGGGGCAGCAAGACACGTATTGTATTGTTGCCATCGAGGATAACAAGATGGGGTTATTTCATATTGCATGAGTTTATCCCTCTACATCATGTCACCTTGCTTAAAGCGTTACTCTGTTCTTATGAACTTAATACTCTAGATGCATGCTAGATAGCGGTCGATGTGTGGAGTAATAGTAGTAGATGCAGGCAGGAGTCGGTCTACCTGTCTCGGACGTGATGCCTATATACATGATCATACCTAGATATTCTCATAACTATGCTCAATTCTGTCAATTGCTCAATAGTAATTTGTTTACCCACTGTGAATACTTATGCTCTTGAGAGAAGCCACTAGTGAAACCTATGGCCCCCGGGTCTATCTTCCATCATATTAATCTTCCAATACTTATTTATTTCCTTTGCCCTTTTATTTTACTTTACATCTTTATCATAAAAATACCAAAAATATTATCTTATTATATCTATCAGATCTCACTCTCGTAAGTGACCGTGTAGGGATTGACAACCCCTTATCGCGTTGGTTGCGAGGATTTATTTGTTTGTGTAGGTGCGAGGGACTCGTGCGTGGCCTCCTACTGGATTGATACCTTGGTTCTCAAAACTGAGGGAAATACTTATGCTACTTTGCTGCATCACCCTTTCCTCTTCAAGGGAAAACCAACGCAAGTGCTCAAGAGGTAGCAAGAAGGATTTCTGGCACCGTTGCCGGGGAGGTTCGCGCAAAAGTCAACACACCAAGTACCCATCACAAAACCTTATCTCTCGCATTACATTATTTGCCATTTGCCTCTCATTTTCCTCTCCCCCACTTCACCCTTGTCGTTTTATTCGCGCTCTCTCTCTCCATCCTCCCTCTCTTTCTCCGTTTGCCTCTTTTTGCCCGTCTCTCGTTTGCTCATGTGTTGGATTGCTTGCTTCTCACGATGGCTCAAGATAATACTAAATTGTGTGACTTTACCAATACCTACAACAATGATTTTCTTAGCACTCCGATTGCTCCTCTCACCGATACTGAATCTTGTGAAATCGATACTGCTTTATTGAATCTTGTCATGAAAGATCAATTCGCCGACCTTCCTAGTGAAGATGTCACAACCCATCTAAATAGCTTCATTGATTTGTGTGATATGCAAAATAAGAAAGATGTGGACAATGATATTGTTAAATTGAAGCTATCTCCTTTTTCGCTTAGAGATCATGCTAAAGCTTGGTTTTCGTCTTTGCCTAAAAATAGCATTGATTCGTGGAATAAGTGCAGAGATGCTTTTATCTCTATGTATTTTCCTCCCGCTAAGATCATCTCTCTTAGGAACGATATTATGAATTTTAAGCAACTTGATCATGAACATGTTGCACAAGCTTGGGAGAGGATGAAATTAATGATACGTAATTGTCCTACGCATGGTTTGAATTTGTGGATGATTATACAAAAAATTTATGCCAGATTGAATTTTGCTTCTAGAAATCTTTTAGATTCGGCCACGGGAGGCACTTTTATGGAAATCACTTTAGGATAAGCTACTAAAATCCTAGATAATATTATGGTTAATTATTCTCAATGGCACACTAAAAGATCTACTAATAAAAAAATGCATGCGATAGAAGAAATTAACGTTTTGAGTGGAAAGATGGATGAACTTATGAAATTATTTGCTAATAAAAGTGTTTCTTCTGATCCTAATGATATGCCTTTGTCTACTTTGATTGAGAATAATAATGAATCTATGGATGTGAATTTTGTTGGTAGGAATAATTTTGGTAACAACGCGTATAGAGGGAACTTTAATACTAGGACGTATCCTAGTAATTCCTCTAATAATTATGGTAATTCCTACAACAATTCCTATGGAAATTTTAATAATATGCCCTCTGATTTTGAAACTAATATTAAAGAATTTATTACCTCACAAAAGAATTTCAATGCTTTGATTGAAGAAAAATTGCTTAAGATTGATGAGTTGGCTAGGAACGTTGATAGAATTTCTCTTGATGTTGATTCTTTGAAACTTAGATCTAATCCACCTAAGCATGATATCAATTAGTCTCTCAAAGCCATGAGAATTTCCATTGATGAGTGCAAAGAAAGAACCGCTAGGATGCGTGCTAAGAAAGATTGCTTTATAAAAGCGTGTTCTTCTAGTTTCCATGATAATAAAGATGAAGATCTAAAAGTTATTGATGTGTCCCCTATTAAATCTTTGTTTTGCAATATGAATCTTGATAATGATGGGACTGAACATGATCCACCTTTACCTAGAAGGCGTTCCAAAAATTCGGAATCTTTAGATCTTGATGCTAAAATTGTTAAAAGTGGGATTGAAGAAGTCAAAACTTTAAATATTAATGAACCCACTATTTTGGATTTCAAGGAATTTAATTATGATAATTGCTCTTGGATAGATTTTATTTGCTTGTTGCAATCCGTGCTAAATTCTCCTCATGCTTATAGTCAAAATAAAGCTTTTACTAAACATATCGTTGATGCTTTGATGCAATCTTATGAAGAAAAACTTGAGTTGGAAGTTTCTATCCCTAGAAAAATCTATGATGAGTGGGAACCTACTATTAAAATTAAAATTAAAGACCATGAATGCTATGATTTGTGTGATTTAGGTGCTAGTGTTTCCACGATTCCAAAGACTTTGTGTGATTTGTTAGGTTTCCGTGATTTTGATGATTGCTCTTTAAACTTGCACCTTGCGGATTCCTCCATTAAGAAACCTATGGGAAGAATTAATGATGTTCTTATTTTTGCAAATAGGAACTATGTGCCCATAGATTTTATTGTTCTTGATATCGATTGCAATCGTTCATGTCCTATTATTCTTGGTAGACCTTTCCTTAGAACGATCGGTGCAATTATTGATATGAAGGAAGGAGATATTAGATTCCAATTTCCATTTAAGGAAAGGCATGGAACACTTCCCTACAAAGAAAATTAAATTACCTTATGAATCTATTATGAGAGCCACTTATGGATTGCCTACCAAAGATGGCAATACCTAGATCTATCCTTGCTTTTATGCCTAGCTAGGGGCGTTAAACGATAGCGCTTGTTGGGAGGCAACCCAATTTTATTTTTATTCCTTGATTTTTGCTCCTGTTTAGTAATAAATAAATTATCTAGCCTATTTTTTGGTTGTGTTTTTTGTGTTTAATTAGTGTTTGTGCCAAGTAGAACCGTTGGGAAGACTTGGGGAAAGTCTTTTTAATCTTGCTGTAAAAAAACAGAAACTTTAGCGCTCACGAGAATTCCTGTCATTTTTATTTGGAAAGTGCTATTTAGTAAATTATTTTTGCATATGATTAATAGATAAATTCCTCACATCCAGAAATTTATTTTAGAATTTTTGGGGTTCCAGATCTTGCGTTAGCTACAGATTACTACAGGCTGTTCTGTTTTTGACAGATTCTGTTTTTCGTGTGTTGTTTGCTTATTTTGATGAATCTATGGCTAGTAAAATAGTTTATAAACCATAGAGAAGTTGGAATACATTAGGTTTAACACCAATATAAATAAAGAATGAGTTCATTACAGTACCTTGAAGTGGTGTTTTGTTTTCTTTCGCTAACGGAGCTCACGAGATTTTCTACTTTAAGTTTTGTGTTGTGAAGTTTTCAAGTTTTGGGTGAAAGATTTGATGGATTATGGAACAAGGAGTGGCAAGATCCTAAACTTGGGGATGCCCATGGAACCCCAAGATAATATAAGTACACCTAAAAGCCAAAGCTTGGGGATGCCCCGGAAGGCATCCCCTCTTTCGTCTACTTCCATCAGTAACTTTACTTGGAGCTATATTTTTATTCACCACATGATATGTGTTTTGCTTGGAGCGTCTTGTATGATTTGAGTCTTTGCTTTTTAGTTTACCACAATCATCCTTGATGTACACACCTTTTGAGAGAGACACACATGACTCGGAAATTATTAGAATACTCCGTGTGCTTCACTTATATCTTTTGAGTTATATAGTTTTTGCTCTAGTACTTCACTTATATCTTTTAGAGCACGGTGGTGGCTTTGTTTTATAGAAACTATTATTCTCTCATGATTCACTTATATTATTTTGAGAGTCTTAAATAGCATGGTAATTTACTTAAATAATTCTAATATTCTAGGTATTCAAGACTAGTAAAAACTTTCTTATGAGTGTGTTGAATACTAAGAGAAGTTTGATGCTTGATGATTGTTTTGAGACATGGAGGTGGTGATATCAAAGTTGTGCTAGTTGAGTAGTTGTGAATTTGAAAAATACTTGTGTTGAAATTTGCAAGTCCCGTAGCATGCACGTATGGTAAACGTTATGTAACAAATTTGAAACATGAGGTGTTCTTTGATTGTCCTCCTTATGAGTGGCGGTCGGGGACGAGCGATGGTCTTTTCCTACCAATCTATCCCCCTAGGAGCATGCGCATAGTGCTTGGTTTTTGATGACTTGTAGATTTTTGTAATAAGTATGTGATTTCTTTATGACTAATGTTGAGTCCATGGATTATACGCACTCTCACCCTTCCATCATTGCTAGCCTCTTCGATACCGTGCATTGCCCTTTCTCACATTGAGAGTTGGTGCAAACTTCGTCGGTGCATCCAAACCCCGTGATATGATACGCTCTTTCACACATAAACCTCCTTATATCTTCCTCAAAACAGCCACCATACCTACCTATTATGGCATTCCCATAGCCATTCCGAGATATATTGCCATGCAACTTTCCATCGTTCCATTTATCATGACATGTTCATCATTGTCATATTGCTTTGCATGATCATGTAGTTGACATAGTATTTGTGGCAAAGCCGCCATTCATAATCCTTTAATACATGTCACTCTTGGTTCATTGCATATCCTGGTACACCGCCGGAGGCATTCATATAGAGTCATAATTTGTTCTAGTATCGAGTTGTAATCATTGAGTTGTAAATAGAAGTGTAATGGTCATCATTTTCTAGAGCATTGTCCCAAGTGAGGAAAAAAAGGAGAAAGTCCATAAAAAGGAGAAGGCCCAAAAAATGAGAGAAAAGAGAGAAGGGACAATGTTACTATCCTTTTTACCACACTTGTGCTTCAAAGTAGCACCATAATCTTCATGATAGAGAGTCTTTTGTTTTGTCACTTTCATATACTAGTGGGAACTTTTCATTATAGAACTTGGCTTGTATATTCCAACAATGGGCTTCCTCAAATGCCCTAGGTCTTCGTGAGCAAGCAAGGTGGATGCACACCCACTTAGTTTCTTTTGTTGAACTTTCATATATTTATAGCTCTAGTGCATCCGTTGCATGGCAATCCCTACTCCTTGCATTAACATCAACTGATGGGCATCTCCATAGCTCGTTGATTAGCCTCGTTGATGTGAGACTTTCTCCCTTTTTGTCTCCCCATCATTATCCTATTCCACCCATAGTGCTATATCCATGGCTCACACTCATATATTGCGTGAAGGTTGAAAAGGTTTGAGATTACTAAAGTATGAAACAATTGCTTGGCTTGTCATCGGGGTTGTGCATGATGAGAGCATTCTTGTGAGACGAAAATGGAGCATGACTAAACTATATGATTTTGTAGGGATGAACTTTCTTTGGCCATGTTATTTTGAGAGGACATAATTGCTTAGTTAGTATGCTTGAAGTATTATTATTTTTATGTCAATATTGAACTTTTATCTTGAATCTTTCGGATCTGAATAGTCATACCACAATTAAGAAGAATTACATTGAAAATATGCCAAGTAGCATTCCACATCAAAAATTCTGTTTTTATCATTTACCTACTCGAGGACGAGCAGGAATTAAGCTTGGGGATGCTTGATACCTCTCCAACGTATCTATAATTTTTGATTGTTCCATGCTATATTATATTCTGTTATGGACATTATTGGGCTTTATTATACACTTCTATATTATTTTTGGGACTAACCTATTAACCGGAGGCCCAGCCCAGAATTGCTGTTTTTTTCCTATTTTAGGGTTTCGCGGAAAAAGAATATCAAACGGAGTCCAAACGGAATAAAACCTTCGGGAACGTGATTTTCGGAATGAACATGATCCAGAGGACTTGGACCCTACGTAAAGCAATCAACGAGGAGGGCACGAGGTAGGGGCGCGCCTACCCCCCCCCCCCCCCCCCCCCCCCCCCCCCCCCCCCCCCCCCCCCCCCCCCCCCCCCCGCCCCCCCCCCCCCCCCCCCCCCCCCCCGAGGCGCGCCCTCCACCCTCGTGGGCCCCCTGTTACTCCACCGACATACTCCTTCCTCCTATATATACCTACGTACCCCCAAACTACCAGATACAGAGCCAAAACCCTAATTCCACCACCGTAACTTTCTGTATCCACGAGATCCCATCTTGGAGCCTGTTTCGGAGCTCCGCCAGAGGGAGCATCGATCACGGAGGGCTTCTACATCAACACCATAGCCCCTCCGATAAAGTGTGAGTAGTTTACCTCAGACCTATGGGTCCATAGTTATTAGCTAGATGGCTTCTTCTCTCTTTTTGGATCCTCAATACAATGTTCTCCCCCTCTCTTGTGGAGATCTATTCGATGTAATCTTCTTTTTGCGGTGTGTTTGTTGAGACCGATGAATTGTGGGTTTATGATCAAGTCTATCTATGAATAATATTTGAATCTTCTCTGAATTCTTTTATGTATGATTGGTTATCTTTGCAAGTCTCTTCGAATTATCAGTTTGGTTTGGCCTACTAGATTGATCTTTCTTGCAATGGGAGAAGTGCTTAGCTTTGGGTTCAATCTTGCGGTGTCCTTTCCCAGTGACAGTAGGGGCAGCAAGGCACGTATTGTATTGTTGCCATCGAGGATAACAAGATGGGGTTTTCTTCACATATTGCATGAGTCTATCCCTCTACATCATGTCATCTTGCTTAAGGCGTTACTCTGTTTTTAACTTAATACTCTAGATGCATGCTGGATAGCGGTCGATGAGTGGAGTAATAGTAGTAGATGCAGGCAGGAGTCGGTCTACTTGTCTCGGACGTGATGCCTATATACATGATCATACCTAGATATTCTCATAACTATGCTCAATTCTGTCAATTGCTCAACAGTAATTTGTTCACCCACCGTAGAATACTTATGCTCTCGAGAGAAGCCACTAGTGAAACCTATGGCCCCCGGGTCTATCTTTATCATATTAATCTCCTACTACTTAGTTATTTCCTTTGCTTTTTTACTTTGCCTTTATTTTACTTTGCATCTTTATCACAAAAATACCAAAAATATTATCTTATCATATCTATCAGATCTCACTCTCGTAAGTGGCCGTGTAGGGATTGACAACCCCTATTCCGTTGGTTGCAGGATTTATTTGTTTTGTGCAGGTACGAGGGACTCACGCGTAGCCTCCTACTGGATTGATACCTTGGTTCTCAAAAACTGAGGAAATACTTACGCTACTTTGCTGCATCATCCCTTCCTCTTCGGGGAAAACCAACGTAGTGCTCAAGAGGTAGCAGCTACCTTGCTATTTTTTATTGTTCCTATTGCAAAAATCAATATCTACTATCATTACTACACTTGTATCACCATCTCTTCGCCGAACTAGTGCACTTATACAAATTACCATTGTATTTGGTGTGTTTGGGACACAAGAGACTCTTTATTATTTGGTTGTAGGTTGTTTGAGAGATACCATCTTCATCCTACGCCTCCCACGGATTGATAAACCTTAGGTCATCCACTTGAGGGAAATTTGCTACTGTCCTACAAAACTCTGCGCCTGGAGGCCCAACACGAGTCTACAAGAAGTTGGTTGCGTAGTAGACATCAAGCTCTTTTCTGGCGTCGTTGCCGGGGAGGTGAGTGCTTGAAGGTATATCTTTAGATCTTGCCCCCTCCCCACCGCCTCCCTAACCCTAGCCACCCACCACCGGCGATCTCCACAATCCACTGTGGGTTTTGCCATCTGATCGGCTCATCATCTCCGGCGTCCCTCCCTCTCTCCACTGGTTGTTTTCTTCTTCATGGCGGTCCATGCTGCAATCTCCATGGGATTGGATTTCTCCCTGGGGATGAAGTTGGCGCAGGAGATCCACCGCACCTTCAACAGATCGGTGCACCCCACGAAGGACACGGGCCATTTCATCATGGTCGTCTCCTTTGCAAGGCACCCTTTTCGTCTGGATGAGGACAACATCGGCCTTGCACTTGAATCTGCTCTTGGAGGTTATTGTTCTCAGCTTAAGGTATCTTTCCTTAACAATGGAGTTTTCTCGTTCAATGTTTCATGCAAAGAGGTGGGGTTCTTTATTCTGCATCAAAGAAGTTTTGTTTGCTCCCAATTCAAATGTTACTTTCACCTCTGGGGTCATGGTGGCCCGGATTGGGAAAAGGAATTTAGGTTATGGCAATCTGAATGCGACCAGGAGTGGATTTTGGTCAGTCCCACTAAGAGGAGAGCTTGGTTAGGGTTGGAAGCCATGCAACATGTCCCAACCAAATCTTCTCTCTGTTCTCAATCTACTAGATCTAAGCCTCACAAGCATATTCAGTTTGCCACATTCATGCAGTATTCAACTAGGAAAGGTTATAGTTATGGGCCTATGTCTGATGAGGTCACTACTGTTCGGGAGGCAGGCTATGAAGTCTCTAAGCATGAAGCTGCTTCTTCTCCGTCGTCGGCATCTTCGCCGGCGGCGCGCCCGGTTATTCTGTTTGGAACATTGCCGCCATCCCTGCAGGGTTTATCCCATGCATGTGTCACGTCCGGATTTTCGGGCGGATTGTTGTTACCTGCCACGACAAGCTTGGATTCGCCCGCATTGCCTTCTGTTACACCTTTGGGCTCTGGCATGGCCCTGGGCTCTAGCTCCCAGCCCATTTGCCTATCGGATGATGAAGCCGAAAGCCCATCCTCCCCGGCGATTCAGTTTCCCTCTCCAAAAGATATTATCAATGATTTACAGAGTTTTTATGAGATGATTGAGGATTTAGCTGCAAGTTATTGAGACTATCAGAATTGTTTGGGCATGCGCCACACGTCAGAGACCTGCACGAACTCGATACGGTGCAGAAACTGTTTTCGGTCTGGTCATATTAAAAAAGATTGCACCGGTCACGCCCCTGACTTATCCCTTTGCGTGCCCAAAGTCCCATCACCTAGCTTTGGAAATTGAGAGAGGAAAGAATTTTACTCTGCTTCCCCTGCCTCTTCGGTTTCCCAAGAACAAACACTTCCACAGAAGAAAACCCCAACTCCTTCTACTCTGCCGTCATCGCCATTGCCACGCTCGCAGCAAACCACATGCCACCAAGCAGCTTCGAGCTCTGATCCTCGTCCGCCGCCCCTAATGGCGGTGGATGAGATCGATCTATTCTTCTTCATCCCGGATGGCTTCGACATCGTGGATGGTGGAGCAGATCATCTGCCTTGCACCTACTACACTCCGACGAACCCTCCGCCCCGAGCGCACGAGCAATACATGGTGGCTATCATCGAGCCTGTCCTCCCGGCTCATCTGGTTGGCGTTCATCGGCAGTAGGTACTCAACTTCTTAGTTCAGACCATGCACGCTCCTGTCCTCTCTGCTCAAACTTGGTTTCAAGGAGTAGGATTATTTGAGATGGAAGATCCTGTGGTCCGTGGCTCTTTCACTTTGCATCCGCCTTTCCCTTTGGGTCTAGATGAGGACGGCCATGAGTTCTTTGTCATATTTATTCCGCATAACCAGGGAGAGGATTTCAGAGCTTTGCACGATCACAGGCAGGGTTGGTTGATGTTCATTGGCATACCTCTGGATTACCGTAATACACAGTGCATTGATGATATGGTTAGTACTTTCGGTCAGTTCCATTACTGGAATAGTACACATCAACGAAAAGTCAGGTCCTTGGTTCGTGCATCTTCCCTGACAATGCTCTGGTTCCACGCACTATTGATTTTCGGGAATTTGCTAATTGGGAAGGTGCAATAGTTTCTTGGATGGCTGGCTGCTATATTCTGGATGGCGACTTCGCTGAGGCTATGATCCCAGCGGATGACGACCCTATGCCCCTCGATGGTAACCCACATCCCATGCCGGGCGCTAATCCTCCTCCTCAACCATTCTGGGCCATGCCGCTGTACCCTGCTTTGGGTCGGAACGTGGTGCCCCCTAGTCATGATCAAGGACAGAATGACGCTCAAGGATGGGTGTCGGTGTCAAAACCGACAGATCTCGGGTAGGGGGTCCCGAACTGTGCATCTAAGGCGGATGGTAATAGGAGGCAGGGGACACGATGTTTTACCCAGGTTCGGGCCCTCTTGATGGAGGTAAAACCCTACGTCCTGCTTGATTTATTCTTGATGATATGAGTATTACAAGAGTTGATCTATCACGATATCGGAGAGACTAAACCCTGGAAGGTAGCCTATGGTATGACTGTATGTCGTCCTACGGACTAAAACCCTCCGGTTTATATAGACACCGGAGGAGGCTAGGGTTACACAAGGTCGGTTACAAAGGTGGAGATATACATATCCGTATTGCCTAGCTTGCCTTCCACGCCAAGTAGAGTCCTATCCGGACACGAGACGAAGTCTTGAATCTTGTATCTTCATAGTCCAACAATCTGGCCAAATGATATAGTCTGACTGTCCGGAGACCCCCTAATCCAGGACTCCCTCAGTAGCCCCTGAACCAGGCTTCAATGACGATGAGTCCGGCGCGTAGTATTGTCTTCGGCATTGCAAGGCGGGTTCCTCCTCCGAATACACCACGGAAGAATTTGAATACAAGGATAGTGTCTGACCCTGCAAAATAAGTTCCACATACCACCATGGAGAGAATAATATTTCCACAAATCTAATCTGTTGAGACATTTTGGCAACATGACATTATGCCATGGCCCGGTGATTATTCGAACCGTTTCCTTTAACTAGCCCCGCACATAACGCGAGGCGGTTTCTTGACACGTCTTGTCAAAGCAGAGATCATGTCCCCCTTATTACAGGATTCTCATCAATACGGGTGTGGGTAACCCAACTGCGCCATCGATTACGGCGCTTGGGGGATAAGCCAGTTTTACCAGGCTAGTGGGGGCACATAGTTTCAGCCGCCCTTATAAAGGGACAAGGTTTAACCTTTTTCTACCCACGCCTTCTTCCTCCTTGCTCATCCATTCTTGCGCACTCGAGCTCCAACACCCAAGTCCACATCCGTCCCCTCAACCTTCTCCAAACATGTCCGGAGCGAGAGGCAAATGGATGGCTTCCTCCGTTACGGAGGGACACATCAAGAAGCTGCGCGGAGCCGGATACTTAGCCGTGAATATCGCTCATTGGCTGCCCGCCGCGGGGCAGATCGTCCCTGTAAGTGCATCTAGTGCCACCCCTAGTTGGTTTTGGAGTATTGACGACAAACCTAGTTGAGGGACTAATGTGTTTGTGAGAATTGCAGGATAACACAGGTAGAAGTCCCTCATTGATTCGGTTTTCCTACCAGAGATGACCCCTAAAAATGTATGAAGACATTGAAGTCAAAGGTGGTATATGAAGATATTCACATTGAAGACTATGACAAGAGAAGACACCACATGAAGCCTATGGAGCTCGAAGACTTAGATCTTTCGTAGTTCTCTTTCTTCTGTGTTGAGTCATAGGAACCACCGTACTGTTAAGTGGGGTCCAAGAGAACCAGTCAGAATGACTGAAGTGATGCTTAAACAAAACCTATGTCTTCGAGTGAAGACTTTGAGAGCGAATCTTGTCCAGAGTCGGGCAAGTCAGCTTTGCTTGAAGCCCAAGTAAAGTTGCCGTGTGAGTTTGAAATCTGACCGTTGGAACACGTGTCAGTTCCTTAGTGACCCAGGGTCATTTCGGACAAATCAGGTCGGGTTGCCAAGTGGCTATAAATAGCCCACCCCCTACAACCATAAACGGTTGGCTGCTCAGATTCAGAGTACGGCTTTTGTCGTTTGAGAGCAACCCACCTCGAAGCCTTTGAGAGAGAATTCCTTGCGAGGATAAAGCCCTAACCACCCAGAGCCAAAGAGAATTAGGCATCACTTAAGTCTTCTTGTCTGTGTGATCTGAAGACTTATTACACTTGAGGACTGTGCATCCTCCAGCCGGTTAGGCGTCGCGTTCTGAGCATCCAAGAGACATTGTGGATTGCCGGTGAACGAAGTCTGTGAAGGTTTGGGAGTCTACCTTGAAGACTTACCAGAGTGATTGGGCGAGGTCTGTGTGACCTTAGCTCAAGGGGAATACGGTGAGGACTGGGTGTCCTGAGCTGCGTGTTCAGGACTGGGTGTCCGGGACTGTGTGTCCTAAGGTTTAAATACCTAGCCGCCCTAACCAGACGTACAGTTGTCACAGCAACTGGAACTGGTCCAACAAATCATTATCTTCAGCGAGTCACTGGTTTCATCTTCCCTTCCCTTTACTTACTGTTACTCCTTGTGAAGTCATTGTATGTTCGCACTATCTCTTGTCTTCACTGAGTGACTGCGTGTTCTGTGTGGCTTCACAATATCTTCCTACCTGATCCTTACTACATTGCTGCTATTAGTCATTGTGCTTTCACTCTATTGAATACTTGACTATGGCTTGCCTAGTGTAGTCTACCTTCCGCTGCAGGGTAATAGGTTTATTTCTATCGTTTGTCTTCATAACTTCCACGTTTTGAAGACTTTCATAAAAATCGCCTATTCACCCCCCCTCTAGTTGATATAACGCACTTTCAATTGGTATCAGAGCAAGGTGCTCCCTTGTTCTATGTGATTCGGTTTAACCACCTGGAGTTTTAGCTATGTCGACTGCAGGGATAATTAAAGTCTCCGCTGCGTGTCCCGTCTTTGATGGAACTGAATATCCCTACTGGAAGAATAAGATGCGCATGCATCTTGAAGCCATTGACGTCGACCTATGGTATGTCGTCAAGAACGGTGTTCCCAAGGCTGGAGAAGGTGTCACTGCTGCTGATGTCAAGAAGTTCGTTCAACTGGACTCTACTGCCAAGAATATCATTTGTGGTCATCTGACCAAAGGACAGTATGGCCGTGTGAGTGCTTTGGAAACATCTAAGCTGGTCTGGGACTGGCTCTCCAAGGTCAATGAAGGCGTCTCAACCCAGAGAGATCAGAGAACCAGTGTCCTTCGCAACCTCTTCAACCGCTTCAAGCGAAATGACAATGAGAATGTCCAGCTCACATTTGACCGACTCACTGACATCACAAATGAGCTTCAAGCCCTCGGCGCTACTGAGATCACCAAACATGAAGTCGTCAAGACACTACTGAGATCACATGATAGTTCGTTTGACACCCTAGCCCTGATGATTCAAGAAACGTCCTGATTTCAAGACACTCGATCCGTCTGACATACTTGAGAGGCTCAATACACATGAGTTTCAGCTTTCTGAGAAAAGAGATATCTACGGTCCAAACTATGGGCGAACTCGTGCCTTGAAGGCAAAAGCTGTCTCCTCATCTGAAGAAGAATCTGACAGCAGTTCGGATGATCCTAAAGACATTGGAAGGGAACTTGCTATGCTTGTGAGGAAGTTCCAAAAATTCACCAAGAAGAAAGGTTTCAGAAAGTCTTCCCGATCAAGCTCAAGGAATGATGAAGCTTCTGCTCACGACTACAAGAAGAAAACATGTCACAAGTGCAAGAAACCTGGCCACTTCATCTCTGAGTGTCCACAGTGGGACAATGAGAACAAAAAGAAGAAGAAGAAGAAGAAGAAGAAGAGCAAGGAATATGACTCTGACGACAAGAAGAAGAAGAAATACTCAAAGTCTTCTTCCAAGTCTTCCTCAAAGTCTTCATCACACAAGAAGAGCTCATCTGGCAAGGCACGTGCGTTTGTTGGCAAGGAAATGGATTCAGAGGAGGAGTCCGCTTCTGAGGAGGCGGAGGTGGAGTCTGAGGAGGAGTCCGATTCAGGCGTCGCAAGTCTGGCTACAGCATACGTTGCCAAGTCCATCTTCAACACTGAAGACAATGACTTCATCACCGACACCGATGCAAATGACAAGGACTACTCCGCTTCTACCTACTGCTTCATGGCACGCGGTGCCAAGGGTATGACACCAGCGTCTTTAGAATGGATTATTGATAGTGGGTGTACAAATCACATGACTGGCAAAAGAAGCCTTCTTATGGACTCAACCTTACGTCCATCCGACAAGAGCCACATCACATTTGCTGACACTGGTAAAAGTAAGGTATTGGGTCTAGGTAGAGTTGCAATCTCAAGGGATCAACACATGGATAAAGTCATACTTGTTGAATCCCTTGGCTTCAACTTAATGTCTGTCTCAATGCTTTGCGATTTAAACATGATTGTAATATTTGGAAAATATCGTTGCCTTGTTCTAATGGAATCTGACAAGTCTCTAGTATTTGAAGGGTATCGAAAAGATGATTTGTACGTGGTAGATTTCTCAGCAGGACCACAGCTTGCCGTATGTCTTCTAGCAAAAACTTCAGAATGCTGGCTCTGGCATCGGAGGCTTGGGCATGCTGGCATGAGGAACCTCCACACCCTGGCAAAGAAGAAGCATGTCATAGGCATCGAGGGCGTCAAGTTCAAGAAAGATCACTTATGCGGTGCCTGTGAGGCAGGAAAGATGACGAGGGCCAAACATCCCTCGAAGACAATCATGACCACTACTCGACCCTTCGAACTGCTTCACATGGATCTTTTCGGTCCCACTCATTACTCAACTCTTACTACTACTGCTTGTCTCTATGGCTTTGTCATTGTTGATGATTATTCTAGATATACTTGGGTGCACATAATCCTTTACAAGACTGAAGTGCAGGATGTCTTCAGACGCTTCGCAAATCGAGCAATGAACAACTATGGCGCCAAGATAAAGCATATCAGAAGTGACAATGGCACTGAATTCAAGAACACTGGCCTTGATACATATCTTGATACCTTGGACATCACACATGAATTCTCAGCCCCGTACACGCCACAGCAGAATGGGGTCGTCGAACGCAAGAACGGAACACTCATTGAGATGGCCAGAACGATGCTAGATGAATACAAGACTCCAAGAAAATTCTAGCCTAAAGCCATTGATACTGCATGCCATACAATCAATCGTGTTTATCTTCACAAGCTTCTGAACAAGACATCTTATGAGCTCCTTACTGGCAAGAAGCCAAATGTCAGTTACTTCAGAGTATTTGGCGCCAGGTGCTGGATCAAGGACCCACATCACACCTCAAAGTTTGCACCAAAAGCACATGAGGGTTTTATGCTTGGATATGGAAAGGATTCGCACTCCTACAGAGTCTTCAATCTCTTTCATTACAAAGTGGTTGAAACAGTGGATGTGCGGTTCGATGAGACCAACGGTTCACAAAGAGAGCAACTGCCAAATGTGCTAGATGAAGTTCCATCCAGTGAATCAATCAAGCTAATGGGAACTGGAGAAATTATACCTTCTGAAGCTCATCCTGAAGAAGAACTTATCATCTCAGCACCTGATCAACATGAAGACAATGCTCAGCCTGAAGACATTCCTTCTAACAACAACAATGATCAGCAAGAGCAAAATCTTCGCCCTGTACATCCTCGCGTTGCCAATGAAGTGCAGATTGAAAGAATAATTGATAGCATCAATGCACCCGGTCCACTCACTCATTCAAGGGCAACTCAGCTAGCAAATTTCTGTGGGCACTTCGCATTCGTCTCAATAACAGAACCCAAGAAAGTTGAAGAAGCCTTCATTTGAATGGGATTTCAGCTATGCAAAGACTTCAACAAAGGGTGAAGGATGAAATAATGTAATGGAACCTGTTAACTCCGGATCACGGAAAGCCACAATATAATAAGGCCACCAAATGGATATACCGCAACAAAGCAAGATGAGCATGGTCAAGTTGTCAGAAACAAAGCTCGTCTCGTTGCTCAAGGATATACTCAAGTGAAAGGCATTGACTTCGATGAAACATTTGCTCCTGGGGCTAGAAGCCATACGCATACTGCTGGCCTATGCAAATCATCACAACATACTTCTTTATCAAATGGATGTGAAGAGCGCCTTCCTCAATGGCAAGATTGAAGAAGAAGTGTATGTTGCACAACCTCCTGGCTTTGAAGATCCAAAACATCCTGACATGGTATACAAGCTCAACAAGGCACTGTATGGCCTCAAACAAGCCCCTCGGGCCTGGTATGACACACTCAAATACTTCCTGAAGAGCAAAGGCTTCATACCTGGTTCTCTCGACCCCACTCTCTTCACGAAGACATATGATGGTGAACTATTTGTGTGCCAAATATATGTGGATGACATTATCTTCGGCTGCACCAATCAGAAGTACAGTGAAGAGTTTGGATATATGATGCAAGAGCAATATCAAATGTCTATGATGGGAGAGCTGAAGTTCTTTCTCGGTCTTCAAATACGACAGCAACGCAACGGCATCTTCATATCTCAAGAGAAGTATCTCAAAGATTGCCTGAAGAAGTTCGGTATGCAAGACTGCAAAGGCTTCACGACGCCAATGCCAGCCAAGCATCATCTGGGTCCTGACGACAATGGTAAAGAGTTCGATCAAAAGGTATACCGCTCCATGATTGGTTCTTTACTTTATCTATGTGCATCTAGGCCAGATATTATGCTTAGTGTTTGCATGTGTGCTCGATTTCAAGCGGCACCAAAGGAGTCGCATCACTTAGTTGTGAAGCGAATTCTTCGATATTTGGCTCACACCCCAACTCTAGGATTATGGTATCCAAAGGGCTCAGAGTTTGATCTGGTTGGATTCTCGGATGCTGATTATGCTGGTGACAAAGTTGATTGCAAGTCTACATCAGGCACATGTCACTTTCTGGGACGATCACTTGTATGTTGGTATTCAAAGAAGCAGAACTGTGTATCTCTCTCCACTGCTGAATCTGAATACATTGCTGCTGGATCTTGCTGCGCTCAGCTTCTGTGGATGAAGCAAACGCTCAAAGACTATGGCATTCATCTGAAGCAAGTGCCACTCTACTGCGACAACGAAAGCGCCATCAAGATTGCCAACAACCTAGTTCAGCACTCGAAGACAAAGCACATTGAAATTCGTCATCACTTTCTCAGAGATCATGTTGTGAAGGAAGATATTGATATCATACACGTCAACACTGAAGAGCAATTGGCAGATATCTTCACCAAGCCCTTGGATGAGAAGAGATTTTGCAAGTTACAGTGTGAGCTAAATATCCTGGAATCCTCAAATGTCCTGTGATCAGGCACACATCCTAACCCTTATGCATATTCATGACTTAGATGTGCAACACACGAAGTAAAGTATATCTTCAATCAATGAAGACATACATTCTAAGTGTGAATACATTAATGTGGAATTTGACTTCGGAGCGCCACCATAATTGTGCGCCGTGTCTGGGTCTAATACTTCCTATACGGTGGGTAACGCCACCACCAAATGTTCTATTTTGAAGTGTTTCACTCATGGCGTTACCTTGCTATGTCTTCACATTTGGTTTGGCTTCAATCTCAACATGTCTTCATGATTATCTTCACTATGTTGATTATATATATATATACTAGTGTTCTGTCCTCTACAGCATTCACTTATAGCTATGTCTTCTTGTTGAATCTTTTGAACTAAGTGAATGTGATCGGACCCTAACCTCTCTATGCTATCTATCTCAAACTCTATATCTCCAAATCATATGCATTCTATTGAAACTGTCGAATGTCTTCTCTGCGTCCTTGTCAGCAGAAGATACAAAGACAAACCTTAAGTCCACCTTCAATGCTCATTCCTCCACATGAAACCCGGAGAAGTAGAAACGACCACCCGACAATCCAGGCGTGCGTGGGATGTGGAACAAACCCCAAAATTCTGCATAATGGCCATGTGTTCCTCAGATGCGAATCGCCAGGGGCACATGTGTAATAATGCAGTGCCGCCCCTGTACCTATAAATACACACTTCACGGCGGTCATTATCTCTTCTTCCACTCTCGCATGAACCCTAGCGCCACCGCTAGCCCTCGACGACGCCGGCGACGAAGCGCTTCGCTGCCGCAACCTCTCCGACGCCGTCTTCACGCCGACCGCGGACATCGTCCTCTCCGCCGTCGCCGTAGGTGTCCTCCGTCGCCAAGTTAGGGCACGGAAGATCGAACTGCTCGGCCTCATCTTCCACTCCGTCTAGCAGTTCTTAGTGTGGTAAATAAAACTTCCTTTTTACGGCACCGTTGATCCTATGGCATTTGTCACTTTCTACCACAAGCAGTTTCTATTCACACAAGTTAGATCTCTCTCATACTGCATCTCATATCATGCCTAGTATATTCACTTATGCTTCACAAAGTAGTTAGATTCCTCACTTGTACTGATCTCTGGATTCGTACAAATCTGGAACCAACTCCTTATCTATGAGTGAATGTCTTCACACGATGAGGTCAATGTCTTCTAAACTGATTTATATTCAAAATCTTCTGAGAATGCATATGACCTCTTCCCCTTCCCTCGCACCTTAATGCTCTCATAGGTACATGTCCGTGGGAGAATCCCTTGGTTCTCATAGTCTGCATTCATTTGCAGAATTCTTACAGCATCATATAAATTCTCCCGAAGCAAGTTCCTGTTTGTCCAGCAAGCGAAAATCTTTGAAGCCTTTGAACGTGTTGAAGCCTTTCAGTTTAAAGTTCATGGCTTCAGAGAAATCAGCAAGGAAGGGTGGCAGAAAGCGTCGTGGAGAAACATCTAGAGATCTGCCAGATGACCTCTCAGAACTGTACAAGACAGATCCTGAAGAGGATTACAATCAGCGCAAGACCCGAATCCAATGGATTCGAAGATATTGGGCAGAACAATGGTTCAAATAACGATTTGTAACCCAGGAATATGCTGAGAAAAATGCCATCAATAGACCGTGGGGAGACATCCTATACAAGAATCTTCAACCCAGGTCCAGAGATGAAGCCATTGAACAAGGCTTCTATCCCTGCATGGCCCGTGGGCCACAGCCTGTTGATGCACACCCATCGTCACTACTATGGTGTCGTGACGACATTCTGTTCAAGCGCAACTTCCAGTTTGCCCAGAACTCAGCGAAGCAAAACAAGAAGACATTGGGACTAGACTTCAACCCTGGTCCCTCAGCTCCAAGGGCTGATGGCACACGAGATGTAGAACCCAATGTCGTCGGTCCTTTCTACAACCTTGAAGGCCTCATCACCGATATCTTGGTTCAAGGGACTGCAGTGAATGAGCCTGCAGCTGACGCTGAATCAGATGAAGCGCCTGCAGCGCCGAAGCCAAAGAAGTTGAAGAAGCCTGAAGCTTCAAAGCCTGCCTCTACTCCAAAAATCTCACGGGCGAAGCCACTGGCAACTGCACCTCCTGAAGACAGTGTGCAGTCTGAAGATTTGTCACGCATCTCCAAGCCACAGAAGGTCAAGATGCCTCTGCCACACACCAGCCAAGAGCTAACAGCTGCTGCCATTCTGTGCAATGATGCCATTGATCTGTCAAGTGATGAAGATCTTGCAGATGACGCTCTTGAGCAACTCATCAAGAGCAAAGAAGAAGCAGAAATCTTCAATGATCTGCCTCTCTTTGATGTAACCATCATCCACAACTTCATTGACGAGTGGTTTGACACGCCAAACATCAGCTTCAAAGATCTGCAACTACCCATTGGCCTCAGTGTCGCCTTCCATGGCGCCATTGCTTTAGAGCTAGCTATCGCCCAGCGCATTGTTGAACTGAAGCAGAAGATTGACTTTGAGAAATCTTAGTTCAAGAAGCATATGGCCAAGCTCAGTGTGCAAGAGGTGAAGAACTTCAATATTATGCTGCACGAGCTCAAGGAAGCCTTTCTCAAGAAACGTGCAGAAGCTCAGGGTTCGCGTGAGCGCATGAAGGTTCTGGCTGACAAATGTGTGCAAGCCTACAATGAGGCTGAGAAGCGCAAGGCCCTTGGGCGTCCTGGCATCGACCCCAGGATGGCCGCAAAGAAGAAGAAGAAGCCCGCTACGGCTGAACCCGACGCACCAAGGCAGGAAGCAGACCCCATTGTCTTCCCAACTAGCATGACTGGCTCGAAGCCAAAGGCTAGGTCAACCGCTTCAAAACTGAAGAAGACGAGGACTGCTGAGGCTGAAGCCAGAAAGAGGAAACATCCTGAAGCCTCTGCTACTGCTCCCTCCAAGAAGAAGCGGAAGACCAAGAAGGAACGGGCTGCTCCCACAGAGCCCTTAATTGTTGAACCCATCTCCATGGTCCGCCCTGACGCTGAACATTAAGAGCGTCAACTGACTGTCCATGAGCCTGCTTTCACAGAGGCTCATGAAGCTGAAGACTTTCCAGCAGCTGATCCCATCGCTGCTGAAGACATTGGTCATCATGACCATGTTGAAGATGATGCAGCCCTTCCTCAGCTAGAACACCAACAAGTATCATCGCCTGTGCTAACGCACAACGAACTCATCAGCATTGGTCGTCCACTGACGCCAATTGCACAGGATGCTTCATGGGTGGATCACCCACAAGCACAAGAGGAAGATGACTTTGAGGCCCAGCCAACTCCAACTCCACAAGCGTCGCCAGCGTTACGCAGGCTTCGCAAAGGACCAAGGCCTCCAGTCTCTGCGTTTGAAGCTGAATCTGCTGAAGACATTCCGGCTGCATCAGCAGATGAAGAAGAAGTCCCACAAGCTGCTACTCCCCTGTCCCACCAAGAAGCGGTTCTTGAGGAGAATGTGACTGTGACCGACCCTCCAGCTTGTCAAGTGGAGGTTGAACATCTTGAGGCTGCCACCACCAACACCACTGAAGCCACTGATGCTGTCATGGCTGAAGCTAATGTGGAGCCCTCACCAACAAAAGCACCAGAAGTCAGCGAAGCCACTGATCCCGCCACTTCTGTTCCTGAGTCTGCTGCCAGTCCCCAGTTCGACTATCATGTTGAGCACAGGCCTCAGGTACAGAAGCCAATCCCAAGATTGCCAAGGTTCCCAGGTCCTGCATCAGCACCTGGCTCCTTCAATATCAATGGCTTCAGAGCAGACAACACATTCTTCAACAGCTCCAGGAACCCCTACTCCAGGGAAAGAATATCATCTGATCGGTTCTGGAGTTATCCACAGCGAAGCTATTACTCATGCGTTCTTTACAACCAAGGTCGCATCTTCCCACACAAGCGCCTTGACATTGAAGCCATAGTTGGTCTGCCCTGTCTGGAAGAAGCTCTAGATTGCTTCAAAGAAATTGGATTGCTGCCGTTCGTTACTGACCAAGAGCATTGGAATGAAGAGTTGCTGCTCCAATTCTATGCCACACTTCACATCCGCGGGTATAGCAGAGATCCGAAGACTTGGGTACTGGAGTGGATGACAGGAAACGTTCATCACGAAGCCAAAGCCTTTGACATCATTGAGCTCACTGGTTTGCCCACTCCTGGCGATCTCTACGAGCATGGCTGTTAGCTTCATAGTGAAGCTATTGGGAGCATCTTTCAGAAGACTGAACCTAATATGAGTCAGATGCTTAGTATGATGAAGCCATTGCCCCAAGATGCTGCTTATCCCACGGAGTTCTTCGTTGAAGACCTTGAGTATCTGCCAAGAACCATTTATCACATCATAAGGCGAACTCTCTGGCCAATCAAAGGACATTCTCCCCATGCCAAGCTGGAAGGTGCAATGAAGACCTTGGTCTTCTACATTCTTCATGGAAAATGCTTCAATACACAGGATTTCTTCATTCGCCAACTTGCTGCATCTGGCTCTGATCTGTTTGGTTTGAAGTTCTACGCCCCTTGGGTGATGCGGCTGATCAAACTTCACTCCGCTATCTCATATCAGCCCTCGGCCCGCAACCATCGGATCTTTTTGCCTGATGTGGATATGTCTCTTGAAGCCATCTATCCTGAGCCTGCCAAGGAACCTCTCAGTCTTCAGAATGCAAAGCATCAAAGTTTCACTCAGAATGTTGAAGGCGTGGAAGCCGTAACTCGTGTGTATCCTTTGGGTGGCACTACACGTGCACCCCATCCTGCTCTCACTGAAGCCACTGACAGTACAACTGCTCCACGACCCAAGAAGCGCACTCGTGTTCTCAACGACCGAGAGCTTCTTGTGGCTCTTCATCAGAAACAGGATAGGCATCATGACTGGCTGAAGCGTCAGATGCAAAGCTTCTTGGTGGATGTTAATCGCATTCGCAATCTTGCCACCAAGAATGCTTTTGTTGCCCATGAAACCTCTCGCCGCACATGGAAAGGGATAACGCTGATGTGTTCTGAAGATGATCTTCAAGAGGATGGCTTCACTGAGCGATTCAAGTTTGACTCCACACCTCCTCGAAGGGCAGTGCTGCGACAAACTCCATCCCTTGAAGACTCTGAGTTCTCTTCCTCTGCTGCAACTATGAATGCCAGAGTGATCGAGGATGAAGACGATGCTACTTCACCGCCACCTCCTTCAGCACGCTTCGACTCTGCTCCAAGCTCTTCAGCACCGCCAAACACCACCAACGACCCTGCTGCTTCACCTACTCCTCATGGGGACGAGTAGATGCTCTATGTCTTCAAACCTTTTTGGTCCTCACTGACAAAAGGGGGAGAAGCATATGAGGTTGATAGTCTTCAAGCGGGTCCATATGGGCGGGTGCTTTATATCTTGCTTCGTGCTTACAACTCTCGTTTTGCTACATTTGGTTCTTTGAGTTGTAACACTCAAACTCGATGGTCGTCTGCTACTTATCTGCCACCTTGTGTTGCGATGATAAATTCTGCATGTGCGACAATAAATTCCGCACTTAGATCATTCTGCAGACGTCCATTTTCCATTATGCATGTCATTATCTTCATATACTTTCACATGCATAGTGGATTGTCATCATAAGTTGAAGTGGATCTCCACAAGTACAACCTGCCATGTGCATTTGCATTCCAAAAGCAAATTACTTATATGCACATCTTCAGGGGGAGCCCTTGCAACTTATGAAGACAATTCCTTATCCTTTACAATTTCACATATTATATTCCCCGTTGAAAACTTCAACTAGTTTGTCATCAATCACCAAAAAGGGGGAGATTGTAAGTGCATCTAGTGCCACCCCTAGTTGGTTTTGGAGTATTGACGACAAACCTAGTTGAGGGACTAATGTGTTTGTGAGAATTGCAGGATAACACAGGTAGAAGTCCCTCATTGATTCGGTTTTCCTACCAGAGATGACCCCTAAAAATGTATGAAGACATTGAAGTCAAAGGTGGTATATGAAGATATTCACATTGAA